>NC_031502.1:21860040-21982795 GCF_000237925.1 Schistosoma mansoni | reverse complement strand
TATTGGGTTTGAGCAGCAGATCGAACATCAACTCTGAAATGCAGGTACATCCAGCTGACGAGTCCCAAATAGGACGAAACGTGCATGAAACTGGATTCCACTGCTAGCCACTATCCATCTTTACTTACAATGCTTGTGAATTAATGCTATATCGAGGCAATAGGCACAGTATGCACATATGCCAATAAGAGACTGACCAATTTCAGTCGTAACACATCGATGGGACGATTCAAACAAACAATATTAAATGGATTTCATGCTAATAACCCCCTATGTGCGGATTGGATAACTATAATGACGATTTTGTTTTTACTAAAAACTATAAATACCTGACAGTTTTGTACCATAATTGACACTGTTTGGAATAACATTCTTTCTACTTGTCTTCTCTCTTCTGATTTTGTGACTTGGGAGGGTTCTAGCGTTCGAGTGTTCAAGTATTGCGCAACATACTAAGAATCTAAGTTCAAGATATAACATATACCAAATGCATAATTTGCAAATCTTCAATCAGTTGTACTTTACATGCTTCATGATTCTTTTATCTATGTTATTATTATAATTACTTTCTGTTCCCCTTTCTGTTCTATTCAACTGAATCTTCTCAATTTTCTGCTGACATGTATTCCACTTCCAATTGGTGTTACATAATACTTATATCTGTCAACATAAGTAGCGTACACCATACTACTACGAGAACATGAATGGGGACAACCAAAGTATTTTAAGACAAAACTGTAGAATATCTTAGTAAAATATGAGAACCATACATTGAATACTTCATCTGCAAGGTTTTGATCAATTATCCTTCACATTCTGTATGATTCTGTATGATTTCTATTTTCCCTTCTGTTCTCTTCAATTTGATCTTTTTAGTCTTCTTCTGCCAGGTTTTCTACTTCCGGTTGATGTTATATACTACTTATGTCGACAGACATAAGTAGCATGTATCACACAACTACTACCATTACTATCATTATTACTATAGCTACTACAATTATGTTTAATGGTTAAAGGTGTTCCACCAGTTTATGATCATATTTAGCTTATCAAGCATTATAAAAATCTGAGGTTGAAAGATGGTCATCACATTTCCATAATGTAAACATACCATGTGTTTCAAATGATTCCGCTGATATATCATTCAGAGCTCGAATAAGATTGGCTCTTAATCCTTTTGGTGGTTCATTAGTTACTTTTATTGAATTTTGTAATACAGAAATTGGAAATGATTTTGATGGCATTGAACTTAAAAATAAACGAAAATCTGGATGTATCGATTTAGGATTTTCAGCAAGTTGTTTCACTATTTCTTCTAATCTAATCATCCATGAAGCGGCTAAATGACAATTCTGAAGAAAAAAAACAGAACAAAGTTAATGTTGGAGCGATCCTGAATATTTCTCGCAATGGACATGACAAGCTCAGGATAAATTGAGAAGCATTCTATCCAATCAGCGTTTGACTAGAAGGTTTGCTAGAAACATCACGAAAATGAAAAGTCACATGTAGAGGTTCTGATTGACTGATTTCTACACTGCTACTATGTTAAGTAGTATTCTAGAATTCTCAGGAAAACCCAAGCATTTCTAAAATACTATAAAAACCCTATATTTTCTGTACATAAATGAACCTTTGGAGTAAAGTGCTTCCCGCATATTTTGTGCCTTTTCTCTCGTGTTTAAGTCGCTGTGTAGATTTAGCTTGAGTTAACGAGACTAGCTTAGGATCCAAGTATAGCGTTCAATCAGTAAGACTTATCAGTGGCGACGGGGATGGGATGGGAATATTTTTTACTATTTTGTTGAAAGCGTGAGTCAATTGAAGTTAGACCACTATGGAAAACCTGGAAGCACTGAACGCCTGTTTCGTTCTATTGCGGGACTCTTCAGCAGTGCGCACCCACGATCCCTCCTCACGAGATTCGAACCGAGGACATATCAGTCTCTTGCGCGAACGCTTAACCTCTAGACCACTGCGCTGGCATCCAACGATGTTAATGTCTAACTTCAACTAATTCACGAAATTGAGCGACACATCCATCATTGTTTTCAGTGAGTTACTATCTCACAACAGACCTGATTGAACTCCACTGGGTACTACCTCTCACTAGAACTCCAGAAAATACCTCTTGAAACCAGTCACTAGTGAGTCATAACGCATGATGATAATTAAATTAAAATTAATGATAAAAAATCTTAAACTTTACCTGTAAAAATATCCAATCCCCTGATTTACATGCTTCATTAATTAATTTCTCAGCTATGATACCTTGTCCTTGTCCTAATGATATAATATGTACATGTTCTATTGAATAATATTCTTTAATAAATTTTTGAAATTGATTCATTGGATCTGAACCATGTGATAATATAAATATTAATGGTGTATAGGAATTCATTTCTTTATATAAATTAGATAAACTACTTATAGATGATGGTATTTCAGTAAACTCTTTACCAAGATTAATTGTAATGAAATTTCGAATCACTTTCATCATTTTCTCTTTATATAGTGTAGAAACTAATAATAATTTCTGAAAGGATGTTAATTTCTTATTATAATCCATCGATGGTGAGATTCCGTAACATTCAGGATTTAATCGATAGATACCTAATTCTTCAAGATCCATTTGTTGTTGTCCTTCTTGATATTGTCCTTCATGTTGATCTTCACGTTGACCTTCATATTGTCCTTCATGTTGACCTTCACGTTGACCTTCATATTGTCCTTCATGTTGACCTTCATCTTGATGTTCTTTTTGAATATTTATTTGATTAAAATCAATAATAATTGAATATTGACATATATCATTAGGTAATGTATTAAATTGTTCTGGAAATTGTTCTGATAAATTAATAATATTATTCCATTGTTTTAAATTAAACCAATTTTTAGTATGATTTGGTTGTTTTAATTGTTTATCATTATGATTAGATGGATTTAATAAAAAATATAACCATTCATTATTAGTAATATCATTCATTTGTTTTAATATTTCAATACATAATATAAATGAAAATAATAATTTATCATGTTCAAATAAACTACGTATAATATTATGATATGTTGCTATGGTAATTGAATGGAGTAACATTTGAATATGTTCATCTAATGTTGATCCTTTTGGAGTATTTTGTATAGTTGTATTGAATAACTAAATGTATTTAAGGAAAAAAAAAAGAAAAAAAAGGGTTAAAAAAAACATCTATTGTGAGACTATTCAATGGCAGTGCGCATCCACGATCTCGCCTTGCGAGATTCGAACCCAGGACCTATCCATCTCTCACCATCGCACTTAACTGATAAACCACTGAGTCGTCTGAGGAGTCCTACAATAGGATGAAGCGGCCGTCCAGTTCATCCATGTTTTCCTTGGTGGTCTAGCTTCAATTGACTCATGATTTCAACTATGAAAATACTGAAATCTTCACAAAACCCTTTCTGATAACGTTTAGTGTTAACAGTAGAATTTATGAATCGATCTAATTTAGATCATTATATGAAAACTTGGAAGATTGAAGATCCTGCGTGGGTTTGAGTCCAACGTGAGGAATCGTCCACTGCTTTCAGGTTTTTAATAGTGATCTATAAATACTAAAGATAACATTTAGTGTTAGCCTTGTATTTTGATAGTTGAATTCATGAAAACTTGAAAGATTGAAGTTTTTGCCTGGATTTGACTCCCATGAGTTGAGCAATGCTGGGGAGTTCCATTTTAGGATTAAACGATCGTAAACTGCTTCCAGTGTGTTTGATTGACCTATTATTATTAGTAGTAGTATTAGCTTTATTCAATATTATATTTTTGGTAAAATATAAAATTCTCAGCACAATGTATTTCAACAAGTCTCCGTTTCTTACTTCTTCGTCGATCCTGACGATAAATATTGAGTGATTACCAGTTAGAAGTTAGCAGTTCATTCAATCGATATCTGAATAATATACATTCTTTTCAATGTATATTGCCTGCCAGAAACCATAATTAAAACCGGACATAAGATTGATCTTAACTTTGCTTTTGTAGTGTTTTATAAAAGTGTAAATGAGCGTATACTAAGGTTTATTGAAGCCTTAGCCATACGAAAATTCAAATCTCCTTTGTGTATTCAAAAACAGTTTGTTCTCATCTGTTAATAATAGCTTATTAACCATAGTGATTAGGTTTCAAATTGTTTTCACATTATTTTTATTATCCTTGTCTCCTCTTACCCCCCATTTCCAGTCTAGTTGACCTTTTATTTTTATATATAAATGTTCTTAACAAGTATATATGTGATCAGATTGTTCGAAATGTATTGCGCTAATATCTCATCACATAGTTCTGATAATCTTCGTCTTCTTATTACACTATCGTAATTTTCATAGTTGAGAACGTGATTCAATTGAAGCTAGACCACCCGGGAAAACCTGGAAGCGCTGGACGGCCTAGTCGTTCTATTGTGGGACTCCTCAGCAGTGCGCATCCACGACCTTGCCTCACAAGATTCGAACCCAGGACCTACCAGTCTCGCGCCAGAGCACTTAACCGATAGACCACTGAGCTGGCACCCGATGGTATTTATCTCTAATCGTAGTTATAGTCGTAATTAATAGTTGTAGGGATTTTCAATTAGAATACAATTTCAGTCAATAATTACAGATGTATACTTGTTTTACAATGAATTTATTTTTAATCACTTTTCTTATTTATCCGCTTTTATTACAACTAACATAATGAAGTATAGTTTCCTATCATAATGAAAAACACTCCTCTCATAAAACGAGGATATTCTCCTACTCTATAACAGATTTGACTACATTATGAGATCTATCATCCTAGTGTATTTCGTTTCATCGATGTAAGTTAGTTGAATCACAACTGATAGGAAGTTTTTCTTGATTTCAGTCTCATGCATCCCAATACTCATCATCAAAGTGTATCTATAATCTCTGTGATGTTAGAATCTATGTCGCTACTCAGTGTTTTACTATCTCATATTACTAATGAGTAATATCATTAAAAAGAATGATATATTTGTAAAATCTCAGAGAATGAATTTGAAGTAAATCCAACGAAGATATTCTCCTACTCTATAACAGATTTGACTACATTATGAGATCTATCATCCTAGTGTATTTCGTTTCATCGATGTAAGTTAGTTGAATCATAACTGATAGGAAGTTCTTGTTCTAGATTTCTATTTCATACAGTCCAATGCTCATCATCAAAGTGTATCCATAATCTTAAGACAATTGATAATCTTTTCATAGTTGAAATCATGAGTCAATTGAAGCTAGACCACTAAGGAAAACCTGGAAGCACTGGATGGCCGTTTTGTCCAACTATGGAACTCTCTGCGATCTCTGTGAATCTCTGTGATGTTTGAATCTATGTCACTACTCAGTGTTCTACCATCTTATATTACTAATAAGTAATATCATTAAAGTAATATAAATCACAACAAGTAAATAGATGATCATAATTCACTTACATTTTTAAAATATTTCAATGAAAATTGATACATTGGATCAATTTCAGCCAACATTGTAATGACAAAATACATCATAGAACCACGTGATGCAATAGGTAAATATTTTGAACGAGCTATTGTAATTTTTTGTTCTGTTATTGTTGCTTCTGTTAAACGTTTTGTAATTTCACTTGATTTAATTTTAGATTCATTTAATGTATTAATTAAATCTTCATTATCTAATATATTACCTTCGGATTCGAACAGTAATTTTAGTATCCGATTCTCTGTTTCCTAAAATGTTTAAAACAGAACATTATGTATGTACATGTATAGGTTAGTAGAATGACCATTGATATTTCTAGAAAAAACTGAGACATTTTTAAATTATGGAACACGTTATTATCATGTTGTCATGGTAATTTGGTAATATCAACTTTGTCTAATGTATATTGATTGTCAGATTCTTTGTTGAGGCTCAGGACAGAGTTGGATGGAGAATGCTGGTGAGCGGCCTATACTCCTCGACGAGGGGTAACAGGCGTAAGTAAGTAAGTAAGTCTTTGTTGAAGATGTTTATTTGTCTGCTTGTTGAAATCTAATAATGGATTTCTAGAGTTAACGATTGTTTAATAAACCAACTGATGACCACTGAAATTCAGAGAACAGTGGATGTCTTTTTTTCTGTTAATATGAGATTTCACAGTAGCATTTAAGTTGAATTGAATCCTTAATATTGCCCCCATAATGCCCTGGTACGGTTGAGCGTGGGGAGGGCCCATCATTTCTCGAAATGCTCTCGCATGGCCACGCGTACACAGCCTCTGCCAGGGAAGTCCTACTCACCGCCTCCACGTGGCATTACTGTTGTTTACGAATGTCTGGCGCTCTAATCGGGTTAGTGGACATGATGAATTCACCTAGGGGAGTTGGGAAACCCTGGTTCCAAACAGGGAACCTTGGACCTACGTTTCTTACAGGATTCCCTATTAACAGGTGGTCAGCAGTAGCCCCAGTTAACGTCTCAGATCATGCGGGTTCAAATCTCAAAGGGAACATGAGTTCCTTCAACATTTAAAAAAATGCCTTGTTGATTGGTGTCAACAAGCACAAAATGTAAATATAGCGCTTTCTGTCGACAGTAACTTCTACCATTTAACTGATAAAAAGACATATACTACTGAGTAAATAAGGATTTAGTCAGCAAAATTTGACTTATACTAAACTAAATTCAAATGATCTCGTCAGTTATACATTTGTTTCATAAAAATCTATATTAAGAATACCTTAATATGGTGTTAATGTTCTTTGGAGTTGACTAGAAAACTACATAATGTAAGCTTAAAATCATACTAGACGCTTACATAGCCTAATACAGACTCATTTCATTAATTACCATGTAAAAGACCTAAACACATGGATCTACTCTGAAATAAGTTTCGGTAGTGAAATGGTTCACCTTCAGGACATACACAAACGATCGTATATCTTAAAAATCTTATGGATCATGTGAATTCACTATGTATACTAAATTTTCGCTCTTGTTCTGGGGACTAATTCTTAAGACAAATGATTCACCTATTCATTAGCGAATAAAGAAGATGAAAACTAAAAATTTTTTCTCGGAATCACTCAATGTCAACAGAATAGTTTTATTGATAATCACAGTGATATACAATTGAAGCGCAATTGGTAGGAAAATGCACGAACAATGGAATTGGAGAAGATGAACTGATATTTACAGAAGAAACAGTGAAGATTGAAACAATTGGTTGTCAGTTTGCAAATCAACTGTTTACTGTATAGTTATCAGAATTAAGTGAGATAGTCTGTAATTCGTGTCTAAATACATTCGATTGTCCCCAACCGGTGTTCTTTTCACTACATTTGGTGTCGCTGCCAACCAGGAGGAGGAAGGTTGTTTTTCTGCGGACGCCGCTGCGGGTCTGGATTTGAGGTGCCAGTTGGGGCAATCCGATGCGGAGAGGTGATGTTGAGTATAGTGTTCTGGCGGGGCGGCGTTGGCTGTAGCAGGTACTGTCGATAGAGAGGAGCGGTGGGACATGCGGCTGTTCGGCGGACATCGGATGTAGATGTCTCAGCAGGAATTTATTTTATTTACCAACTAAGCTACCGGATGTACCTGTATCCTAGAGTCAATGTTCACTCCAGGAATCGAACCCGGTACCATTCGGTTCAAACGTCATCACGATATTCACTTAGTTACTGAGTTCTATTGATTTTATTTAGTCTTACCCTAAGTATCATACACACACACAGACACCCATGAAGAGAAACACTTAAACATTCAACTTACTTTTAATTGATTTCTATCTGTATTAATTCGTACAATCAATTGATTACGTTGTTCTTCTAATTCTGGCCGTTCAATACCAGTTACATCACTTAATAATTGATCTTCTAAACCATTTAATGTTACAGTAAAATTAATAATAGTTACTTTAATTGATATATCAGGTAAATAATGTGGATTAGATAATTTACTAGTTATATATAAACGAAAATTTTTATTATATTCTATATCTGAATCCCCAAATCGTATTAATAAACGACCACCAGATAGATAAATTTGTTTTAATAATATGGATTCTAATGAAGGATCTAATACTTCATCAATATCTTCTAATAATAATGGTAATCCAAGACGTATACAATTTTCTATGATTCTTAATAAGTTCGAATCCGTCAGCTTGATCACTTTTAAATTGTTCTGTGATTCCATTGTACGTATCCAACGATTCGCTTGTTCTTGTGGATCAATCATTAATGGCCATCGTCTTGAATGTTTTACCAAAATTGCATTATCTATACTCATTTGATCTGGTGGTAAACCTTGTATATTCCATTGTCTTACTTCATATGGATCACCTAGAACACTGAATAAAGTTAATTCTTTACTAACTGGTATATTTAATTGATGACATTGTTCTATCCATTGTTTCATAAAATATTCACGATAATTAGCGGTAAATGCACCATAATAAGCTATACAAGCAGCTGCTATGAAGACATCTCCAATGACATTATTCAATTGAAGATTATACTTTTCGATAGATAATTTCCAACGATCTTGTTCATCAGCTAATGCAGTGGTTAATTTACCGGCACGTTTTAATCTAGCTGATGTTAAGGCTAAATGATGTTCAAGTTTCTTTTTTTCACTAACAGATTGATCATATTCTTGTTGTAATGAAGCAATTTTTTGTTCAACATTTGATAATTCTGATTGTTTCTCTTGAAGTTTACGCATAACAATATCTAAATCGGCATTAGCTTCTTCCAAACTAAAAATGATGAGAGAAGAGGAAATAATCGTAAGTATTGAAGATTAAATATCCTTTTTTTGTTTTACAATAGTTTGAAAGCGTGAGTCAATTGAAGCTAGACCATCAGGGAAAACCTGGAAGCACTGATAATAATAATCATATGCTTACTAGTGACTGACGTCGAGAGGTAAATCCAGGAGTTCTAGTGAGAAGCAGTGACCAGTGGAGTTCAAACTAAGTCTATTGTGAGATATCAACTCACTGAAGATAATAGGTGAACGTTTGCTCAACTTCATGGATTGGTTGGAGTTAGACATAAACACCGTTGTATAGCGGCTCAGTGGTCTATCGGTCAAGTGCTCTGGCGCGAAACTGGTAGTTCCTGGGTTTGAAACTCGCGAGGCGGTATCATGGATGCGCATTGCCACTGAGGAGTCCCACAATAGAACGAAATGGCCGTCCAATGCTTCCAAGTTTTCCATGGTGGTCTAACTTCAATTGAATCATGATTTCAACTATGAAAATACTGAAATCTCCGCAAAACCCCTTCTGATAATAATGATAAACTCAAAAAGAGTAAGGAGGTTACAAGTGCATACAATTCTATTGCTATGACTCTTTTAGGGTTATTCCACATAATTTAATTGAAGACTGGATATATATATATATATATATATATATATATATATATATATATATATTGTTAACAATATAAAGAATTGTGATATGAAGAGTCAATCAGAAATAGCCTAGTGAGAAAGTTGACCGATGGTAAGTAAAAGTGACCTAAAGGACAAGTGTATTTTATTGGATAAGCAATTGATCAATTTCTTAAGGATTAGCGTGGTATATATATATATGAATAAGCATTTGTGCATTTTATTCGATAGACAAATATGCCCTACCACTCACTTTGATGTTCTCACTCAAGTAGTCGTTCGGAGGGTTAGCACGTAGCACACTATATATCAGTGTCAGTTTTGGAACCCACCCATCACAACAATTTGAAAAAAATATGTATACATTATCTATTTGTTACAGATAAGTTATTTCTCTCATTACTAGTTACACAATCAAATACTCTTATTTCTATTCAGTACAAGAAGCAGAAAGTATAATTTTATGAATCAGAATAGAATTCAAAGTGATCACAATCTGAAAGTAAGAGAATGAGGTAGTCTTAAATAGGATATCAGAGTATATTAGACAGTTTAAGACCCTACATGGATGCGTAATCACTAGGTCGGGAAAATTCAAAAAATGAAAAGGAATCTTCTAAAGCATAAGGTTCATGTCAATCTGTAATCAGTATGCACATCAATGTAGATTCAATATAACAATGTGTGTCAGGAAGATCAAACAATTACAAAGTAGAAGGTCAACCTAAGAAAACATTCAATCGGAACATGAGAACAGACTAGCTCAATGCTTGTGGAGTAATCAAAAAGCTCATTTCTACATTGGATAAGGATGACAATTAAAGCTTCAAAATTAAATCATTCAGTTCAAACAAACTCAATCCTACTAAAGAGATTCACCTAAGTTATAAACCTTCCTCATTTCAATTTGTAGTTGTCTTAATTTTTAGGCTAGCATACTGATAATCAAGAACTTTTCATTTTATCAGACTCTACGGTGGATAATTTCCAGTACTTCATTAATTTCAAGTCAACACTTTTATAAGTATTATTGATTAATTCCAAGGTTTGATTTTACCACTTTCAAGCCATATCTTATCTTATGCTATTCGAAGAAGAATAGCGGAATAATTGGTATTGAAGTGTATGTCTGACTTTTAGAAATACTTCAAAGAAGGAAGAAGAAGAAGGTAACCTAATGAGACAAAATCAATTATTTATTCAATTAATAAATCAATCAATGGGAAGATTCAAACAAACAATACTAAATGAATCCCAACTTCCCCCCATTGCACAAGCAAGTGGCTATCAGGACTCAGTAGCTAAGTAGATAACGCGATGGCATTTGAAGCGAAAGGTACTGGGTTCGAGTCCCAGAGTGAACATCAACCCTGAGATGTAGGTACATCCACCTGACGAGTCCCAAATAGGACGAAACACGCGTCGAGCTGGATTTCACTGCTAGCCACTATCCATCTTTGTTTACAATCAATCAATTAGTCTAAAGATATATATATATATATGTTTCAAAGTTGAAATCATGAGTCAATTGAAGCTAGATCACCATGGAAAACCTGGAAGCCCTGGACGCCCGTTGGTGAATGGTCGCTCAAAATTCGTGGATCGGTTAAAGTTAGACATTAACACGGTTAGATGCCAGCTCAGCAATCTATCGGTTAAAGGCTCTGGCTCGAGAGTGGTAGGTCCGCGAGTGAGGGATCGTGGATACGCACTGCTGAGGAGTCCCAAAATAGGACGAAACGGTCTTAAAGTAGTGCTTCCAGGATCTCCATGATGGTCTAGCTTCAATTGACTCATGATTTCAACTTTGAAAAATACTGAAATCTCCACAAAAAACCCTTCTGAATATATATATATATATATATATATAATAAATCAAAAAATCTAAGAACATTTGCATTACCGTTTTCTTTTTGGTTCCACAGTACGATATATATGTGCATATAAGTCTAATGCTCTAACCCACATACACATTGATTTACATGCTTTACTTGTTTTTTCAACAATTTCTGGTTGAAATTCTGGATTATCAATAAATTTTTTTAATTTTTTTAATTGTCCATCGGTGATCTCATCTTTTGGATATTCAACTAATTTTCTTAAAAAATTGGAATCATTTAATACCGTTTTAGCTGTTGCCCAATCTCCTCTAAATGAACATAAGAATAAGAATAATAGGAATAATGGGTGATTAGTTTAAATATAACAATGGTTAGATATGGTCAGATATTCAACAGTTTAAAAAAGCAAATGACTATTCTGGAGATGATCATGATAAAATTAAGAGTCCCATAATAGGACGAAACGGCTGTCCAGTGCTTCCAGGTTTTCGATGGTGGTCTAGCTTCAACTGACTCATGATTTCAACAGTGAAAATACTAAATTCTCCACAAAACCCCCTCTGATCTATGATCATATGCTCACTAGTGACTGACTTCAAGAGATATTTCCTTGAGTTCTAGTGGGAAGCAGTGGCCAGTGGAGTTCTAACAAGTCTGTTGTAGAGATATCAACTCACTGAAGACAAGTGGTGAACGGTCGCTCAAAATCGTGGATTGGTTGAAGTTAGACATTAAGACTGTTGGATGCCAGCTCAGTGGTCTATCGGTTAAGTGCTCTGGCTCGAGACTGGTAGGTCCTGGGTTCGAATCTCTTGAGTGCGGGATCGTGGATGCGCACTGCTACTGAGGAGTCCCGCAATAGAACGAAACGGTCGTCCAGTGGTTCCAGGTTTTCGATGGTGGTCTAGCTTCAATTGACTCATGATTTCAACAGTGAAAATGAATAACATTTGAAGAAGTATTCAAAGGTAAATGATTGTTTTTGGTTAAATATAACTGGAAAGTATAGTACACCTGGTGGAGATTTGTAGCTCAGATGGGTAATTTTGATGTAGGTTTATTCTCTGAGCTGGATGGTTTGGTTGTGGAGCTTTTATCGTCCTTCTGAACGATATCATCAGCACAAACTTCTGGTAGAAGTGAAGTGTTTGAATTTCTCCATATGTGATATAGTACAGCATCCATTTATAACTTTACATGAGATATATCTTACTATCTAAAGTACTTGAGGTGAAAGCAATTCATTAAGTTAATATGATTCTGTCAGCTAACTTGACTAAATAGGTTATAACTTTCATTTTTGAATTGAGAAAACTGATAGTTATTGTTATATCCTAACGAAGACATAAGTATGGGTAATTGCCGGGACCTATCAATGGACGATTATTCTATATATATTCTTATTCACATGGCCACGCGTATATAGCCTCTGACAGGGAAGTCCTACTCACTGCCTTCTCGTGGCATTACTGTTGTCTACGAAATTGAGAGGATGAAAAGCGAATGTCCAGCGCTTTAACCGGGTTGGTGGACACGGAGAGTCCACCTAGGGGGGGAAACCCTCATTTCAAACCAATGATGCACATGGGCTCCAGTATCCTGAGGGGACAAACAACGTATGAATCAATCGTTGGTCACCGACTACCATGGCACTGCATCTCCTCTCAATTTCGTGAACAACACCCCTGCCACGAGAAGGCAGCGATAGAATGCTATGTGACCACTAGTCTAGGTGGCTCAACACTACATGCACTATGTTGAGATAATGAAGTCTAAGACAACTAATGAACATAGTGGTCATAGTGATTTTTAAAGTAGTTTGTGAAAATGCATTTAATCTGAGGATAGTTATCACTAAAGACTGAGAACAGACAATATGCAACCTGTAACTCTTTGGTGCTATGATAAAGTTTATGCTTTTAGATTATTAGATCAAAATCTAACTGTTTAAGTAGGAGTAATAAATACTGTGTTCTTTGTTGACTGTTGACTTCTCTCCAAGTAAAACTTACAAAGTGCATTGATATGGTGAAGAAAGGCCCAATGTATTACAGTGCCAACACCCCATTTCATTCCTTAATAACATGTAATCACATCTTAAGAAGGACTGATTATATAACCTGGTCACTTAGTTAAAACTGTTTGCTTTATATGTTTAATTGTATGATATTCTAAATGTATTTACATGGTAAGTTATTTATTACCCAGTGTTAAATACCATTCAGTTTATTCTAAATAAATCTGGCTGTAAACAAATCATGTATAAGTAGCGGTATATTGACGTAACATTTTGATTTATCTTGGAAGTCAGTTGAATCCTTATCTATTATCTTTCCATTTTTTACATGAGTTATCCAATTCAAGGTTCCAGTGTAGTGTGGTCTACTTATATCCATATAAGTAGTATATGGAGATGGTCAGAAATAGAATGTATTTTGGCAGAAGACTGATAAGGAAAGAACAGGAACGAAGCGCAATCGGTAGAAAAATGCACGAACAATGGAATTAGAGAAGATGAACTGATATTTACGGGAGGAACAGTAAAGATTGAGACAATTGGTTGCTAGTTTGCAAATTAACTGTTTGCAGTATGTTTAATAGAATTTAGTGAGGTATTCTATAATTTGTGCTTAAATACATTCGACTGTCCCCGACCGGTGTTCTGTTCACTACACCAGTAGCAAGTATCATGTCAGTTAAGTATACCACAGATATTATATATGTATGTATATATTCTTACTTTTGTCCAAGCATAATACAAACAGCTTCCATAACAGTTTGTACTAATTGTGGTGGTTTAGTAAATACACGAATTTCAGATATATCATTTTTATCTAATGAATCAAGTGCTTTATTAGCTGCTTCTAATGCTGGTATTGCTTCGTCTAAATCCCGTTGTGCATCATCAGCTATAATTTGATTTTCAGCAGCTTTTTGTTTAGCTAACGCTTCATCTTCTTTAACTCGACTACGAACAATATCAGCCTGACAATGAAGGATTGAAAAAGGAAATAAAACAACACAAAATAATAACTGTTTAGGTGATTTTATGAACACTTGGAAGGTATACTTTATCAGAAATCAATATCATGTGGTAAACAATCAAAATGTAAAGGAAACCGAATGGTGATTTTATCCTAATCAGAACGTCCACGGAGTGTAATACTCATGATAATACATGGAATAGAACCTAAAGTGTTCACTTCTTGTGTAGACGACTACTACTTTATACCAATGAGATCGAATCTAATAAGCCATGTTTTTCAAAATTCAATAAATTTCTGATGAAGGATAGTGTTTAAGCAAATTCAACGGGAAATTGCTGTCTTACACTGTCAACTCAGGTGAATTCATAGGTTTTCTTGAAATACCGCCATACTGATTCATAGGCTTATGAGGATCACACTATTTGAGAATATTTTAATGCTTTAATTTTGTAAGTTTTTCAGTATAAATCATATTCCATGGGAACCAATAAAGAACTGTACCAGCTACTTATCCGATAGATCATATAGTGAGGGTAAGTATGTCGTTTTTTATGAATCAGATATATTCCACTTCATGTGTTTCCTTGGTTATTGAAATATTTATTACCCAAAATATATACATACACACAGAAGTATCTTGGGTTCCCACATTATATTCTCTTTAGTGAGTGATGGTGATCAGCAAATATGTTAAATTTAAATGTGAAGTAATTGAACAACAAATCAACAAATAACGTTAAACATATGCGGTGAAGATGAGAAACAATCAAGGCAACATCCCAACACCTTTACACCAAATAAATGAAATATGGTTGAGAAAGCGATGATCACAGAATAATATCACAAAGACATAGATTTCAAATCTAAGTTATTGGTATCACGGCTCAATATTGAAACTGGAGATCTAGGGGTTGAAAAATAGTGAGTACATCAGCACAATTGTAACTTGTCCCAAGCCACTTCATGAAGCATCTCAAACTATTATTAATGATAACCACTAGGACGTCAACTAAGTAAAGTGAAAGTAGAAAAATGAATCAATACAAATGTCAATAAATTGGTAAAGAGTTTTCCCGTTTTGTTTCAGTCAGCGTTAGCATCTTTCCAACCTACTTCTACGCCAGCAAACATCATGTGTCCAGAAGCTGGCGGTTGGACGTATGTAATACATCTCGAGAAGACCTCAGCCAATGAAGATTCACTATCTTACTAATCAATTTGCCGACCTTACCCGGTATCATGAGCCTGACCTCAATTTTTCTGACTCATTGGTTTCAACATATATGAGCAATTTTACGAAGGCGTTTAACTATTTGAGACTATCCTATTTTTAAGGGCCCTGTTGTTATCCCGAAGAGATTGATGAATGGTAACTTTTGAGAACTATTTAAGGACCAATATGATACATATATTTTTATTGTATAATTGTTTTAAGTAGTTTAACTATTCATATTCGTGTCCCTCTTATTATAAGCTTTATTTTGACCCTTGGACTATTATTGTACGATTTACCATTCTTGAGTTATACACAGTCTACTGAATACTGTTCCCCCTATTCACAGCCACATTTGACCAAATCTTGTACATGTGTTATTTTCTATTTTATGGTACGATGTGGTCTGTTTAGTTGGTATATAAACCCAGTATGTTTGAGAATAATGATTCATATTGCAGAGGATGTTATTGGTGTTCTGGACTTAACTGGCTGGGCTAGGCAGAAAGCAGGACCGACAAGTACTCTAGACGGCCCGTACGGGTTTCGTGTGTCATTGGTTCGGTCAATGAAATCACTGCTCTCTAATTGGCGGGAATCAGCACGTTCATATATAAACAGGGCATGCACTCACTCGATGTAACAATTGCATTTGATCATCTACTTACCTGTTCTTGATCTTCACTTAATTTGATCATTAATTTTTCTGTATCATGTTGTTTTGCTTCAAGTGTTGGACGCATTGCTGTTAGTTCACTTTCCATTTTAGCAATTAAATCATTAGTTTCTAAAATTTTATTTAAACCATTACGAAATTTATCTCGTCCATCAGTTAATTCTCTAAACAACAACAACAACAACAAAAAGAAAACGCATTGGAGAGTGAGAAAAACACACTGAATCAACATTTGATTGTTAGATACTGTTATTCTGAAGGTTATACATTTGTATATATACGCCTAAATAACCTTAAAGAAAATAAGTAAAGATGGATAGTGACTAGCAGTGGAATCCAGTTTGATGCGCTTTTCTTCCTATTTGGGACTCATCAGTTGTATGTACCTGTATCTTAGAGTTGATATTCACTCTGGGACTCGAACCCAGTAACGTTCACCCCAAACGCCATCGCGCTATCCACTCAGCTACTGAGTCCTGATAGCCATTTGCTTGTGCAATGGGGTGAAGTTTAAATCCACTTAGTATTGTTTGTTTGAATCTTCCTATTGATGTTTTAGGACTGAAACTGGTCAGTCTCCGATTGGCATATGTGCATACTGTGCATATTGCCTCGATATTGCCTTAAGGAAAATGTTGACTGGTTTAAAACAATCAGATGAAAACAAATATGAATGAATAATTTGTATCACAAAATGATGAAATTCACAAATTGTTTATTTTCAGAAGGGGGGTTGCTGGAGATTTTAGTAATTTTATATAGTTGTATATATAATTGAAGCTAGACCATCATGGAAAACCTGGAAGCGCTTGACGGCCGTTTCGTCCCATTGTGAAACTCCTCAGCAGTGCGCATCCACGATCTTGCCTCACGAGATTCGAACCCATGACCTATTAGTCTCGCGCGCGAGTGCTTGGCCATTAGACCACTGCGCTGGCATCGAACGGTATTACTGTCTAACTTCAGCCGATCCACGAAGTTGAGCGACACGTCCACCACTGTCTCCAGTGAGTTATTGTCTCACAACAGACGTGGTGTGAAATCCACTGGTCACTGCTTCTCACTAGAACTCCAGGAAGTACCTATTGAAGCCAGTCACTAGTGAGCATATGTCGATTAATATCAGAAGGGGTTTTTGTGGATATTATAGTAATTTTAATAGTTGAGATCATGAGTCCAACAACAGGATGAAACGGCCATCCACTGCTTCCAGGTTTTCCATGGTGGTCTAGCTTCAACTGACTTATGATCTCAACTAATGAAATTACTACAATATCCATAAAACCCCTTCTCACTTTGTATTGTTTATTTGAATCTTGCTATTAGTGTTTAGGACTGCAATACAAAATAAATTTAAACTTTATCCCATTGCACAAGCTAGTGGTTATCGAGACTCATTAGCTAAGTGGATAATGTGATGGCGTTTGAAGCGAATGGTACTGGGTTCGAGTCCTGGAGTGAACAATTCTGGGATGCAGGTACATCCAAATGACAAGTCCCAGATACAACGAGACACGCGTACTGGATTTCACTGCTAGTCACCATCCATCTTCCCTTAAAAATAAACAACTGTTTGGTGACATTCGATGATAACTGTATGAAACAATATAAAATGTATATAAAATGCTTTAAAGAAATTTATGTCCAAGCGACAGTTTTAATGATCATTAACTTATTAATTAAGATGAACTAACTCACTTTATTTGTTTATTCAACATTGTCATATATAATCCAAGTAGTTCTAAATAACTTGTCGGTGTAGTATAATAATGACGTTTTAATTCATTATAAAAACGTATAGCAGCTTCTGAAACACTTAGATGAATATCGGTTGATAATTTTGATATAGATTCCTGTTAATAATAGAAATAGAAATAGAATTTAATTAGTATAAGGGACTTATGAATATTGTAAAAACCTATACCTTACATATCGACTGACATTATGATAGAAACACTAGATGACATTTTCATTCTGGTATCCTCCGCCCAGAATCCTTTCGGAAATCAAACATGTGGCTTTCAAATCTCTTAGTGAGTACGTTCATTCGGTGGTTGCCTTTTAGGCCTAATGATTTTCATGGAATCCATAGAATTCAATTGAGCTAAATGTTACATTCTAAATGAATAGGACGAACTTTTTATGCTTTTGGAAACATTCTCCTTTAACATAATATGAAATAAAATTATATATCAGTTTAGATTGATATCATGAATGGATCAGCGTTAGATCATTATTAAAAACCTAGAAGCATTGGATGGCAGTCTCGTCCTAGTATGGGACTCATCAGCAGTGCTCATCTACGATCCCGCATGTGAAACTCAAACCCAGAACCTTTGATCTCGAGGGCAAACGCTTAACTTTTAGACCACTGAGCTGTGATCCAACGGTGTTAATGTCTAATTTCAACCAATCCATCATATTACACGACCGTCCACCATTGTCTTTAGTGAGTACTGCTTCACAAGCGTTCTCTCGCGAGACAGAAAGTTCTGGGTTCAAATCCCGTGAGCGAGATCATGGATGCGCACTAAATACTATTTTCTCATTGTAAAGAAATATCTAAAACTTTACTATTTATCATCTATGATAATGACATATTCACTTTCTGTAACGACTGAAAAAGAAAACATTTAAACGAAACATTTTTTTTCACCTTAAACACATTTCTCATCGTGTAGTTTGTGCTACTGATGTCGACAGATATAAGTAGCACATGTCATCGATTGAAAATGAAATGTCTAGAGGCAGAAGGTTAAGAAGATCAAAGAAAAGAGAATGAGAACAGAGAATGATTAGTGTGGAAATGAAGGAACAACGAAGTCTGAAACAATTGATTAATTAACATTTTATATAGTTGAGATCATGAGTTATTTGAAACTATACCACCATGGAAAACCTGGAAGCATTGGAAGGCCAATTCGCTCTATTGCGGGACTCCTCAGAAGTACACGTTCTCGGTCCCACGTCACGAGATTCGAATTCAGGACCTACCAGTCTCGCGCGCGAGCACTTTACCGATAGACGACTGAGCTGGGCAGCATCCAACGGTGTTAATGTCTAACCTCAACCAATCCACGAAATCGCGCGACCATCTTCCATTGTACTGAGGTAGATACATGTCTCTACCTGACATGGATTAGCTCCACTGGTCACAACTTCGCGAGGCGGGATCGTAGATGCAAACCGTTGAGGAGTTCCACGCTTGGACGGAACGGCCATCCAGTACTTCCAGGTTTTCCATGATGGTCTAGCTTTAATCGACTCATGAATCCAACCATTAAGTTAAACTATGAAACGACTTTGAACAACTGAACATGGATTAAATGTTTTTACATTTCTTGATCATGTTATTTGACATATTCTTGAAGAATTTAGATGCTCTTCATATGGTTACATCAACAAAATGGAAGAGTAAAGTCAACTATTACATATAATTAGGACTGACAATAACAATTGTTAACTTGAATTGATATTAATTACATTTAGGGACTTACTTTAAGTTCATCTGAACCAAAATCAGCTTGTGCAAATGTATACTTTGCAACACTATATAATGCTTCTTCTGGCCATTCAATAAACCAATCAATAGTACAACAATTAACTAATGATGGAAACATTCTACATCTTACACGAAAATTTGAACCAACTGGTGACATACATAATACAATATGCAGATTATTTCTTATACGATTAATACAAAATTCGTAGATACCATCACGATTTCCTTCAGCAATACCATACTCTTTAGCTGCTGAACGACAACCATTAATTAAACGTTCATATTCATCTGGTTCAAATAAATTTGGTACTTCACCAGAATTTAAAATATTATTAATATCTTCAAGGAATTCTTCAATAATAATTTGATTATCTGTAAATAAGAATACTGTTGGCTTATTTTCTATACCAGCTAAATAATAGAGACTTTTTAAATCTTCATGAAATGATGTATAATCATAGCCACGACATAATTCAATTTGAAAGCATTTATAATCATTTATATGAGCTGCTAATCTAAAAATATTCAATTTATTGAAAGAAAAAGAAAAACTGACATTAAATGATGTAGATTATTGAATTTGGTAATTTAGATCATGCTCAACTATATTGGGAGTCTCATCAGCTCTTGTGGTCTGGTGTGTGACGAAATCTTAGCACGGATACAGAAGGTTCGACTAGCTTTCGCCAACTTACGTCATTTATGGCGTAGGCGAGATATCCGTCTAGCAAACAAAGGACGGGTTTACTGTGCAGCAGTTCGTTCCGTCCTACTTTATGGCAGCGAAACATGGCCGATAAGAGTAGAGGATATTCGTAGGCTACTAGTATTCGATCATAAGTGTCTTCGAAGCATTGCTTGTATATCCTGGGACCACCGGGTAAGTAATGCAGTTGTTAGGAAACGGGTACTAGGTGAAGATGGCAAATCGATTGATGAAGTAGTGAAACTTCATCAGTTGAGATGGCTGGGACATGTGTTACGTATGCCCAACCACCGACTGCACCGACCTGAGACGTTTTATAGTGTAGGAGTAGGTTGGAAGAAAGCTATGGGCGGCCAGACCAAAACGTGGCACAAATCCATGAAGTCAGTGACAAGTGAACTGAGCCATGTTGGTAGGTGTAGACTACCTGGTTGGGACTAGCGAGATGATAGCAATCGATGGTTAGAGACCTTGAATGATATGGCTCAAAATCGTTCGCAATGGTGAAGGTGCATCCACTCTTTGTGTTCTACCAAATTCTAATCTTCTGAATTCTTCGTGTTTCTATCTTTTTTTCTTTCCAAATTTATTTCATTGGATTATACTCTTTCAATAACATCATCAAACCCTAATCTTTCACATAATGCTTATACTCTTACTACTTCTACCACTATGGGTTTTGAATCGACAACTACATCTCTGTGCTAATGTGGTATGGTAACTCGGACTGATGTACGTACGTACGTACGAAGTTCTACGTTATGACTGACTGACTGATAGATCTTCGTTAGATGACCAATATCGTGAATTGATTAAAGTTGCATGTGTAAATTATAGGATACTACTTCGATGTTCTGAAGATTAAGCCCTCACCATCAGATCTGAGGATACTCAACATTCCTCTTCTTAGCATTTTGCTAATGAATAGAAATAATACGAAATTTATGAAATCTATTTATCTAGAAACCTGCGCATAGCCGATAAGTTTCAGCTGGTGACACTATAATTTTTAGACGACCTTTAATTGATGCTGAAATAACCTTGAAAAAATTCACCTACTTATTTAGGTCAAAAGAGATTTATAGATTAGTGTGAGAGATTAGGATTAGCATTTGGAGTCGCCAGTTACAGTTAGAATTAGGGTTAGTGTTATTAACGTAAACTGATAACTTTCTGAGTTAGGTCTTAGTAATGGTGAGTCAAAACTCCATTCATGTCACCATACATTTAGTTCCTTTGACTGTTTAAAGAATGACATGTTTGTAAACGGTTACCATATTACTCTTTATCAAAGGAAATGCAAAATATGTAGACCATTTAAACACTATGTTTTCTTTTAGACCGAATAATATCTATGTGCTATGACATTGAAAACACTATATTACGTATTTAGGGGCTTGATAGTAGATGTGATGTATCAGATAGTTGTCTGCGCATATTAGAACAAGATACTAAATGAAACTCTAGATTAAGAGACCACTAGATTCGGGTTTACGTGAAATATCGATACGCGATTCTTACTCAGGAATGAGAACAAGATAATGAATTAGAATAATCGTTTATTTAAATAAGATGCGAATGATTATTCACAAACTAAGTATGGAAGTCCATGGGACCCTGCCCTGCAGTATGTGAAAACTGCAATACCCTCCTATTCAGTGAAGAATAAAGCATCTCTATTAGAAAGATCCTAAACACTTTGCTTAATGATCACATCACAAATAAGCTTACTTATTGTTATATCCTAGCGAAGACATAAGTACGGGTAACTCCCAGGACCTATTAATGGACGGTTATTCTATATATATTCTTATTGTATAACTATTCAGTAACTAGATTATCTATCTCTATATTCATCTTATTATAAGCTTAATTTTGACCTATGGATTATTATTATATGATTTACTGTTCCTAAACTATACTCAGTTTATTGATTATTGTCTCGCACGTTCACAGCCACATTTGGCTTGATTTGTACAAATATTATTTTCTATTTTATGGTATGATGTGGTCTGTCTGTCTGATATATAAACAAAGTATGCTTGAAATAAACGATTCGCATAGATTCACATAGCAGAAGCTGCTATTGGTGCTCTGGACTCAAGTGGACGGGCTAGGCGGATTAAGGACTAATAAGGACGCGAGATTACTCACAATGATTGGACGTCCTTGATTGTCACAGTGTTAAGGTCGGAGAAGTCGTATTTCTATTGGTGGATAATTCACGCGAGTTACGTCCTTGTTTAATTTATAAGGTCATAACAAATTAGTGACGATCTTGGTCAAGACATAACAATTAGCAACAACCTTGAGCAAGTCATAACACTTATTCAATCAGATTTTCATTACCATAAGGAAAAATTGCCAAGATGTAATGAAATGTTAATAGTTATACTTATCAAAATATTTAGAACATGAAACGAAGATGGAATCTAGTTGGATCTAAGATCTTCTGTCTCACTATCGATTGATTAACTGACGGAATAAAATAAAGTAGGACTTGTGAAATTAAACCTCCAGTTCTACTGTTATGGATCTCATTATTTCCTTCTTTTCGTTCTCATTATATTAATCTCTCCTTTCACTGTGATAATGTGAGCTATTGTAACTTGAACCACACATTGTCTATAAATAGATAACTGACTACTTCAAGTTATCAACCATGAAAACTACACTCAATTTGACATGTTTAATTTGACAGTGATTCAAGTTCACTGCCTACTCTAACGATTATTCAAGTTTATGAAAAAGCTTCAGTATTCAGTCCGTCAGTCAGTCAGTCACAATTAACTCTAAGCCTGGTACATACATGCATCGGTCCAAGTTGCCACTCTCTATGAACACAAGATGATTTCGAAAAGATGGATGACAGGAATCAAAATAGTGTCATAACAATCATCATGAAAAGGTTTGAACATTGACAATGTGGTTCTAAAATAAAATAAGGTATATTTGGAGGATTGCTGGTGCTCAAGGTCTTGGGGAAGATAAGGAGCGAATGCATTTGGACCTTTGTAGTCTTTTCTAAACCATACAATTCACTACCTTCAAGCACTGATCTCAATTGACATGTAGACCTCATCAAATAAAAAGCAAATTAAATGAGTTATTCATATAACTAGAAGTAGCTATCATACAGCTTAGTTTACACTACTACTATTATATACTATTGACTAATAGTTATTTACATTATTCACTACTAAAGAAAAAGACGTCTACTTTACCTAGTTAATGATTGTTTGCCAGTACCACCGACACCAACTAATAAAGCATTTCCTCTATCTTGTCTAATCATTCGAGCAATACGACAAACATGTTCAATAGCATCAACAAAGAAGACAAGTTTCACATCCTTTGACATTGTCATATTGTAATCATCCAAGTACTGCAAAGAAATTATATATATTTAAAATGAGATCTTTACAAAAGGATTCTCTATGTTCATCATATAACATACCCAACGCTACAAACTACAGTGAAATTATTGCCCATCATTAGCCTCTATTCATAGTGTGACAGCTGCCTACTTGATGTAGGCACAAACAATATAGTTAAGAGGTTATCAAGCTGTATGTATACGTTTAAACATTTAGACAATCATCAATAATCGAAGTTATGTTAACAAGTAAATGTTCAGAAATACAATGTTCAAAACTTCTCATCTCCATTGATGAGAATCAAAAACTCAACAATCTACCTAACCTCACATTGATAATAACCATGTGCTCAATAATGATTATCTTCGAGAAGTGATTCTTGGTTCTCTTCTGAGAAGCTATAACTAGTGGGGCTAATCCGTGTCGGGTAGAGACAGGTATGAACCTCAGTTAATGGGAAGTAGTCGTGAGTTGGTTGGTGTTAGAAAATAACACCATTAGATCACACCTCAGTTGTGTAGAGGTTAGGCGTTTGCACGTGAGATCGAAGATCCTGGGTTCGAGTCTCACGTGTGAGATCGTGGATGCGCACTGCTGATGAGTCCCATGCTAGGATGAAACGACCGTCCAGTACTTCCAGGTTTTCAATCGTGGTTTAACATTGATCTATTCATGATTTAAATTAAAAATCAACAATCTTCGCAACCCATATTAATGACAATAACCTTTAATCATTGTATTGTTGACCCAAAATTATCCAATCATACGAGAACTTCCCGAAATTCCGCTAAATTTATCATTATTTTTAATTATTTTACATTTTTATCATCTCCCAACTTGATTAAGGTCAATTCACTAATGTTATACAAAGTATTTACACCCGCTTAGTCTATCAATTAGCATATTGTATTTAAGTTGTAATCATTTGAAGATAACTAGTAAAATAAATGGATTCAACTTATTTCGGTTACAGTTTCATTAAAATAACGAACTCAAGCGACTGTCGAAATGTATTTCGAAGGGTTTCTATTTTTGATGTTGTAAATTGTAACCGACTAACCCCTATTGTCATATGTGGACCCTTAGAGAATGGGTACGACATTTCTATCTGAACTCTGTAACTCAGTGGTTAATTTATTAGTATTTGAAGTGAAGGTCAAGATTTCAAGTCTCAGTGCTAGCTAAATGTCACTACTAATCGTGTTTTTTTCCATTCTTTTACATCTATTTCATATCTAAAACGGTAGATCAACTAATTTCCATATGTGCATCCTATGCGGACTGCCTTGATATTCCCTGAAGTCACAAGCTTTATAAGCAAAGATGGATGGTGGCTAGCAGTGGGATCTAGGATGCGCGTTTCGTCCCATTTGGGAGTCGTCAGCTGTATGTACCTGCATCTCAGAGTTGATGTTCAATCTGGGACTCGAACCCAGTACCTTTCGATTCAAACGCACGTGCTGAATTCCACCGCTAGCCACTATCCATCTTTGCTTATAATGCTTGTGAATTAAGGCTATATTGAGGCAATACGTACAGTATGCCAACAAGTGACTGATCAATTTCAGTCCTAAACATCAATGGAAAGATTCAAACAAACAATATCAAGTGAATCCAACATATTGCTGATAGTTTATAATGTGCTATTGAAATTAATGGTGATGTAAACAATAATTTACTACATTGTGACACTAAAATTACAATCTTAATTGCTATTGGTTTATTTCATTGTCTTCTTTTTTTGATGTAGGTTTGTTCTCTGAGCTGAATGGTTTAGTCGTGGAGCTTTCATCGTCCTTCTGAACGACATCATCAGCACAAACTTCGGGTAGAAATCTGTCTTCTTTCGACCAGATGACTGTTCTTGTTTTACTGAAGAATTTACATAAACTTCAGAATGTAAGATGTACAGTTAAGACAGCAGAACTCATTAATGAAACAGTTCAATTTACTTCTCTTTAAACAATCATATATACGTTCACTTAGTAGTGTTAGTTTGAATCTTCCCATTGATATTTAGGACTGTAACTGGTCAGTCTCTAATTGGCATATGTGCATACTGTGTGTATTGCCTCGATATAGCCTAAATTCACAAGCATTATAAGGAGAGATGGATAGTGGCTAGCAGTGGAATGGAGGAGTCGCGTTTCGTCCTATTTGGGACTCGTCATGTATACGAGAAATATTGAAATCAATAATAACCATACAAAGTCTTCTTCTTCTAATCTATTCAACTTACATCCATTAATAATGATTTAAGTTTATCCACATCAGTTATTTCTTCATATAATCGTTCAGATCGTGGAATACCAGGTCTTAGAAAATCACCAAATAAAATTGGATGTTTTGTAAATGTCTCTGTTTCTATAGTCTAAGGAGAAAAAAATTAATTTAAGAAAAGAAAATAACTATTTTATTAGGAAGTTTAAAGCAATTTGTCCCTTTGATAAATCTGGATAATGTAAGATGAACTATGTGATGAGATATTAGCGCTGTACATTTCGAACAATCTGATCTTGATCCATCAAAATTATCCATCTGAGCTACAAATCTTCTCCACCATCTCAGAACAATCTGATCACATATATACTTGTTAAGAACTAGACTAGACTGGAAATGGGGGGGGGAAGAGGAGACAAGGATAATAATAATAATAATGTGGAAACAATTTGAAACATAATCACTATGGATAATAAGCTAATATTACCAGGGTAGGTTCAAGATGAGAACAAACTGTTTTTGAATACACACAGCGGGGTTTGAATTTTCGTATTGCTAAACCTTAGTATACGCCTTTTTACACTTCTATCAGTATCACAAAAGCTGAGTTAAAATCAATCGTATGTCCGGTTTCAATTACGTGTTTGACAGTAGAGGATGATGGATGTTTATCCTCTACTCTTATTGGGTCACTTGATTCTATTTGTTTCTGCAACCATTTAGGTACATGTTCATACACCCTAATTTTGAGATCAGGATTACTCCACCCTATGTATTTGTGACTACACACGCATTTAAATTGGGAAACACAATGGGGTCGGATCTTTTAGATTTTCGATGAAGCATGAACCTTGTTCTTTCCTTGATAATGACTTTTGCTGCGTAATACATCTTGTTAATGATTGATTTAAACCTTTGTTTCAATAAAAAGCTATTTAAATCACCTGTAAATTGTAAAGTGATGTAGACAGGGTTTTTTCTTCTTCCAAGACTATAGTACTGTACCATGAACTTTCCATCCATTTATAAATTTAAAGGGGATGGCCATTTCCCATAATTGTTTTATTTAATAACCTAACATCATCGTCAAAGCACTGGACAGCCTTTAGAGGTGTAAACCACTGGATGTGGACTCAATGATATAATGGTTATACACTTGTTGAGAGACCTTATGGTCGATTTATAGTAATGTTGTAGATGTGAACTGCCAAAGAGTCCCATATAGTCAGTGCTTCTTGGTTTTGAATCATTGTTAAGGGTCTAAAATTTATTAAACAAAATGAGTCTTAAAGACTGAACAGACAAACAAATAAGGAGAACTTACTTCACCGAAATATTTCAATGCCATTTCTGATAGAATTTGATTGAAAAACATTTTATCTTCTTGATTAATTAATCGATCATGAAATACTCGTTGAGCTTCATGATAGAATAATCGGCTAATTGATTGTTTATTACGAATAACAATTAAATCACCTTGTAAAACTCCTATAAAATTAAAAATAATAATGAAAGATGAATTCAGTATTTTAATTATTTTTCTTAAAAAAATTACGATAGATGCGCATTGCTGAGGAGTCTCATACTAGGACGAAACGGTCGTCCAGTACTTCCAGGTTTTTCATGGTAGTGTAGCTTGAATTGACTCATCCATTCAACTACTGAATTACTAAAATCTCCACAAAATTCTCTTCTGATAATTACGATTACTTCAATTCAGGCCTCGTAGGAAGAAATCAGGAAAAAGTGTTGGAAGTGGATAGGACACACATTGAGGACATCACTCAACTGCGTCACAAGACAAGCCCTCACAGGGAGTCCTGAAGGCCAAAGGAAAAGAGGAGAACCAAAGAACATATTACGTTGAGAAATGGAGACAGATATGAGAAGAATGAACAAAAGCTGGATAGAACTAGAAAGGAAGGCGCAGGACAGAGTGGGTTGGAGAATGCTGGTCGGCGGCCTATGCTCTATTGAGAGTAACAGGCGTAAGTAAGTAAGTAAGCAATTCAGGCCTCATCTGTAGTGATAGTGTAATGAACAAAAATATAGGTGGGGACAATCAATTATATTTTAATACAAAATTACAGAGTTCTTTTATAAAATATGAAAAACATATGTTCAGTACTTCATTTACAAATCCTTCATCAATTGTCTCAATCTTCATTGTTCCTTCATTGAGATAACAATGATTCTCTGTTTCCGTTCTCTTCGATTCGATCATCTTATGACACATTTTCCTTCGTTATTGATCAGTCAGAATATAGCTTATAGTAAATCACAAAGTATTACAATGCTTTAATGTTAGTTTTCTGTATTATTCAAGAGAACATCACTGACCTTCCCCCCCTCTTCTACATGATCATATCAGCGCCGGTAACTGATATATTGTTTCGAACATTTTATCTGAATGTATTTCTGTTATACTAGAATGGTGAACTTTCGTTAGACAACACCGATAATAGTTGGTATGAAAAGACGTTTATTTCAATGTCAAATCCACTGATTGATGTGAACCGCGAAACAAGAAGCCTTAACAAACTGCGGAAACTATTTCTGGGGACGTTATTTCATTTAATTCAAAGCTTGTAAAACTGTAACATTTACTTTTGCCCCTAGTCTATTCTACAGATCATGAGATTTCGTTTGATGTATTATTCACTGCCATAGCCCTCTCTGTTCCAAAGCTATTGTAATTTAGACGCAACCTTCTGTATTCTATTTTCTACTCTAATCCCCAGTTTTGGACATAATTGTATTTTCCTAATTATTGTATGTTGTGGTCAGGTTAGTCATCTATTCATTTTTTAATCTTTTACACTAATCTGAATTCGGAATTCGGGTACCAGATCGGGATTGGAATAAAGCGAGTAGTGTTCCAGTTGTCTTGTCTTCTCTCTCTCTCGCGCGCGCTTGTCATGGATAGAATAGTTTTCGTCTCTCTACCTCCGCTTCGAACTCGCGCATACTAGCCTCAAGGTTAAGCCTATCACGTCAAGGATTCAATCTATATCAGAGAAGTTATACTCGGCACTAAAGTGGGTATACAGATTCAAGGACGTAACACTGATAATTATTGAGAGGTGTATAAGTGCTTATTTATTCAGAAAAAAACACTTGAAACATTTACTAAAACAGTTTTATAGGTTTGTAGTATCTGTTCAGTTATTGAACGTCCACGTCAAACAACTAGAAGGTTCAAAATTTTAGTTATTGAGTAAAGAAAACACAGACACTGATATTGTATTTTGACAGAGCCAGCTTTTAAACACTTGTAGATGTAAGCAAAGATGGATAGTGGCTAGCAGTGGAATCGAGGACGCGCGTTGCGTTCTATTTGGTTCTTGTCAGGTGGATGTACCTGCCTTTCAGAGTTGATGTTCACTTTGAGACTCGAACCCAGTACCTTTCGCTTCAAACGCCATCGCATTATCTGCTCAGCTACCGAGTGCTTGTGCTTGTGAATTAAGGCTATATCGAGGCAATACGCACAGTATGCACATATGCCAATAAAAGACTGACCAGTTGCAGTCCTAGATGTCAATCGGAAGATTCAAACAAACAATTCTAAGTAAACTTGTAGATCTAGTTCTCGGACCTAATCGAAGATTTACTACTTTCCTTACCTTGAATACATTTTGATAAATCTCTTAAATTGAATACATAATGAGATTTAGTTGGGGTAGGTAATAGTTCTTTAGCCATTCTAGTATATATTTCAACGGCAGCATTAACAATGGAATCACCAACACTACGGACACCTTGAGGAAATTCAAGTAGATAACCCTGAAAAGAGAAGAAAATATACAAAAGTAGGTAAATGAAAATTCATGTATGCCGTTTAAATTATCGATTAATCACTATGAAATCATTCGAATCAGTTATTGAGAATGTCAGAGGAGAATAAATCCTATCCATTTGAGGTTATTAATAATAAAACTTTCGTTTGCTTCTTACAATCGACCATCAGAGGTTACTTTTTGAATGCTAGGATAGAAGTATTTATATTTTAAGTTTTAATTTCTAATGTTAGATAGTTTGAATAATGATGATCTGGACCCGAATTTTATGCTGATGATGTCGTTCAGAAGGACGATGAAAGCTCCACGACCAAATCACCCACCTCACAGAACAAAACTCCATCAAATTCATCCACCCAAGCTACAAATCTTCTTCATCATAATTTATTATGTGGCTAAACCAATAAGTACAAGTTAGTCAACTGTTTTACCACTATTATGTTATACTAAAGGATTGGAGTAATAGTAACTGATATTATAGTTTACCTATTTAATTGTTTGTTTGATTGTTAACTAAAATATGTATGCCACAGGTATATCAGAGCCTTTACCTAATATATTCCAACTACAAAATATCGAATAACTGAAAGCACTCAAAGTAACTTTTAAGCCACAACTACATGAGATCTGATAAATCATTAATTATCACTTCAGAAGGAATTTAGTGAAGACATTTAGTTCGAGTTTACTTATGGGTATCCAGTTATAGTTTTCCGCATGTTTTGATATGTAAAAGAAAGTTCAACAATTTTCATTCTACTGTATGCAAAGATGGATAGTGGCTAGTAGTGGAATCCAGCTTGACGCGCGTTTCATCCTATTTGAAACACATCAGCTGGATGTACCTGCATCTCATGGTTAATGTTCATTCTGGGAATTGAACTCAGTACCTTTCGATTCAAACGCCATCATGTTATCCACCTGGCTACTGAGGTTTGATAGCCACCTGCTTGTGCAATGGGGTGAAGTTTAAATTCACTTGGTGTTGTTTGCTTGTATCTTCCAATCGGTGTTTAGGACTGCAATTGATCAGTCTCTTATTGGCATATATGCAGGTACATCCAGCTGATGAGTCCCAAATAGGACAAAACGCACGTCGTGGATTCCACTGCTAGCCACTATCCATCTTTGCTTACAATGCTTGCGAATTAAGGCTATATCGAGGCAATACGCACAGTATGCACATATGCCAATCGGAGACTGACCAGTTGCAGTCCTAAACATCAATGGGAAGATTCAAACAATCAATATTAAGTGAATTTTCATTGTAGCTTTCAGAAGAAAAAAATGACTAATAAACTTTGATGAAAAGTGATTGTGTAAAGAAAAGGCTACGAAAAACCAACATTATTTACATTTATAATTGAAGAAAATATTTGCTTTAAACTAATTTCTGATGGTGGTGGTATAGCAAATAATGCAAAATGTCGTATTAATCTTGGAGTTACTGGATTTCTTCCACCACCTGGTGGACCACAAGCTGCACATAATGTCATATCTTTGATTTTAATCCATTCTAATTTATCTCTATCATAGAATCCATGAAAATCTTGATATTGTCGTAATAATTCAATAGGTGGTTGACTTCCATAAGTATCTTGTTTTGGCATATTCAAATCGTCGACGAATAATATGATACGTTTATCTTTTGGTGCACCAAGAATATGTTTCTTCTTTTTCTCTAATTTACTTTCAATTATTTCTTGTGTACGATTACTAGTTGTTTGAGCAGAGAAATTTAGATAAGCCGGTACATAATTTTTGGATTCAGCTATATTGTTCAATGTTCCACGGACCACGACTGACTACAATTAAATAAACAAAGTAACAGTTAAAATAGCTAAATATTGGTAATGAATATAAAATGTTTAAAGTACGCTTTAAAACTTCTCTTTGAGACTGCTTAACAGCATACACTCACACTAACACCAGGAGTCAAACCTACCGACATCAGGTCAAATGGAAAGCCCACTGTTTTTCAGCCAATATGCTACTTATTTCCAACAAATGGATTTGACCAGTATTTTATGAAGATGAATGGCACTTAGTAATAGAATCAAATAGAGAATTTCATCAAATAACAATAATTTAGAAAAAGTTGATAGTAAGTGATACCATTGTTATTATGACTTTAGTGAATGAAAACGCAATGAAGAGAAACCAGTCAGTAAGTCAGCTACAACGTAGGAACAGGCACACATATGCATCGATCCAAGTTGCTATATCTCGTTAGCACAACAAGATGAACACCGAATTCATAGAAATAGTTAATTTAATGATGGTAATATATAAAAGAAAGTTTGTATATAAGGATATAGTATAGGAAGAAAGACAGATATGAAGTATTTTTAACCTCAAGGTTTAAGGGAAGATAAAGAGTGTATACACCTGCGCCATTGTGATCGATTCTGAGCCATGTCACCTAGACTCTCCAACCACTGGTTACGATAGTTGCACGGACCAATCTATTGTTTTACGCAAAATCAAACAGTAGCTTCGTAAAATATGAAAATCATGCACTAAATACATCGTTTGCATATCTTCGTCCAGTTGTCCTTCACATACTTCATCATTCTTTCGATCCTGTTCTGATTCCGATTGCTCTTCATTTTTACTTCCCCTTCTCTTTATTTCACACTTCTGGTGGTAAGGATTCTACCTTCAATTCCTATCACATACTACTTATGTTTTGTTCACATAAGTAGTGCACATCGCTCCACTACCAATAAAAATACTTACGCCTGTTACTCCACCTGTAGCTCTTCTAGAGTTACTGCCGGTCCCAAGCCCGGATCAAGGAGGAGGGTTGGGCATGGGGTTAGCGACCCAATCCCGTAGAAAAACTAACTCGCTAAAAAACGCTAACCAGAACCAATAAAAATATTAATGTAATATCATTAATAATCAAAACAATAATAGCAATAATCATACTTTTCCAACTCCAGTCAAACCAGTAAACAGTACACTTTGATTTGCAGCTAATAGTTTATCTAACATATATCCATATCTGACTGTATCTACAGTTGGTACAACCATATCAAAAAATGGTATTTGTTTATTATAAATAAATGTATTAATCATTTTATCCCAATTATCCATACGACGTGTATCCATATCAACAAAACAAGACCATAAATCAGAATGTTGAGGTAGCTAAAAATAAGTAAGTATACAATAATAATGAATTATATTACATTTTTTAACTTAATATTATACTTATCAGAAGGGGGGTTTTTCTGTGGAGATTTCGGCTTTTATCTTCCGTCTTTCCATGTTCAAGAACATGCTAGAAAAAAAGAACAGGAAAACCTGGAAGCACTGGACGGCCGTTTCGTCCAAGTGTGGGACTCCTCAGTGGCAGTGCGCATCCACGACCTCGCCTGGCGAGATTCGAACCCACGACCTACGAGTCTCGAGCCAGAGCACTTAACCGATAGATCACTGAGCCGACATCCTATGGTGCTTATGTATAACTTCAACCAATCCACGAAGTTGAGCAACCGTTCACCGATTGTTTTCAGTGAGTTGATATCTCACAACAGACGTAGTTTGAACTCCGCTGGTCACTGCTTCTCACTAGAAGGTCCTGGGTTTTAATCTCGCGAGGTGAGGTCGTGGATGCGCACTGCCACTGAGGAGTCCCACACTAGGACGAAACGGCCGTCTAGTGCTTCCAGGTTTTCCCTAGTGGTCTAGCTTTAATTGACTCACGCTTTCAACTATTAATATTATACCTTTAAAATTAAGACTGTTTAACATAGATTGTTTGATTGTTAGCACTCATCAGTAAGGTGTATCTGGGAACTTGAGGGGACAGAAGCTTCCTGTAGAATTCAAAATAATTTTATACAACTCTACAGAAGTTATCATTGAGTTATTCGGATAGTAAATGACATCCTGTAGGACTGAAATATTTACATTTGACTGATCATTTAGTAGCGACCAATTTAATATATATCTATGATTGTTATAAAACTATGAACTACTTAATTATTAGGTTAGATATAAAACCCTATCTATAGAGTAATACCTTATAGGTTGCCGATGATTGAGAGTTTCAAGCCAGAATCCAACTGATTCAGTTTAAGCAATTTTAGTTTTATCCACCAAACCTCAACCAAATCAATATATTTCAAAAATCAGTGATTTTTAAAATCGTTTACACTACTCTTGGATTGGATAATAATTTATGTATGTATTTAAGCCTTGTTTTGGTAGTTCTGTTCTTAGGTTTGAAGTCTATTGTCAATTGGTTTCATAATTTGAATCCACTTGAAGAAATGGCGAAGTGACTAGGAAGGATTATACAACAGTGTCTTACTTGATGGTGATGTGAACCTGAAACCGGAGTAATTGGAAACTAGTTTTGGAAATGAAAGTTTCAAATCATTGAATCATCAGTTTTCAGTGGTTCACTGTTTAGGTTCGATTCTCTTTCAAAGTCAAGTATCAGTTATATTTGAAAGAATATTTGAAAATGCAAACTTTGCGACATTTTGGGTAAAGTTGAACACTGAATACCTTCTCATTATTGAAAAATGAAGTTACATAATCTAAGTATTTTCATCAACCATCGTTAGTCGCGTTAGATCAATAAGCAGAGAGTTTAAATGAATCCATGTCAACGTAAGTTTTATTTTGAAGTATGTTTCTGCCTGTAGCTCCTACGGGGGTTACTGCCGGTCCCAAGCCTGGGTAAAGGAGGAAGGTTGGGCATAGGGTTAGCGACCCCATCCCGTAGAAAATCAACTCGCTAAAAAAACGCTAACCAGAAAAAATTATCCAAACCATTTAAACTCTGCCCTGGGAGTAGAAGGAATAATTATGACGTCTCATGATGAAAGCCGAGTTCCTTCGGAAGTCATGAGGCCGATGCACCTTCTTACAACCAGAGCGACAATTTTTGTAGGTACATGGAATGACCGGACAATGTGGGAGACTGGAAGAATCTTCCCAATGTTTCTGTCAAGAGTTGATATCAATACGAGAACCATTGAAGCACTAGGGAAAATATTTCACACTCTTTCGGGAATCCTTTACTAGTGTGAATCTATGGTTTCTTCAAGAAAGAAACTAGGTTCCTAAGATCTAGCAATCTGTATGTCATTTAAAGATCATAAAGATGGAATTATTCACATTTCTAACTTTAATCAACCACTAATTTCAGTCAATGTTTACTTAGCTTAGATAAAAAAACACAACCTCCTACTGTTATATCCTAGTGAAGACGTAAGTACAGGTAACTTCCGGGACCTATTAATGGACGATTATTCTATATATATATTCTTATTGTCTAACCATTGAGTAATTAGATTGTGTATATCTATATACATCTTATTATAAGCTTCATTTTGACCTCTAAATTATTATTATTATACGAATTACTGTCTCTAAATTATATTCAGTTTATTGATTATTGTCTCTCACGTTCACAGCCACATTTGGCTTGATCTTGTATAAATATTATTTCCTATTTTATGGTATGATGCGGTCTGTCCGTCTGGAATATAAACCGAGTATGCTTGAAATCAATGATTCGCATAGCTCAAGCCGTAATCGGTGTTTTTGGACTCAATTGGAAGGGCTAGGCGGACGAGGGACCAATAAAGACTCTAGACTGCTCATACCAGTTGAACGTCATTGATTTAGCACAGTGTTAAGATTAGCAAAGTCGTATTCTGATTGGTGAATAAATCACATGATAAAAGCCGGACATAAAATTTGCAACAAATTGGCAACAGCCTTCTTTTATAAAGACACAACCTCCTACTTTTTCGAACGAAGGTACTCAAATAAAGATAAAGACTTCATAAACTAACTGATTTACATATAAATCAATAAAGTAAAAAAACTTAAACTTACTCTTGCATCACCTAAATCATCAAATAAATTACGTATAAATGCATCACATATATCCCAATTTGTATCTATTAAATTACCAGCTAATCCCCATAATAATGAAAATACAAATGACATAGCTAATAATGGATTTAATTTATTTTTATCTTCATTCATTGATGGACAACCTTTATGAGTTAATAGAACTTCTAATAATTTACACATTGTTTGTATTCGTGCAATAGGTACCTATTGTATTAAAGGTAAAATAATAAGTGAATGTACGTCAATTAACTATGTATCTTGAGCAGAATGGAAAGAATCTAATACAAATATGAAAGAAAGGAGTTGGAATAATTGTAGTATCAATAAGAGGTGTTAAATTTGTTCCCCTTATTTCATCACTTTCGAATCCATTAGACTACGTATTAATGTTAAGATTTGCCTTCTTGATGGAAAAGCTCTGGAATAGGTGGAAACATTCATGTACCTGGGAAGCATCATTGATGAACAACGAGGATCTGATGCAAATGTAAAGATGACAATTGGTAAAGCAAATATAGCAATCGTACCACTGAAGAACATATGTAATTCAAAACAACTGATAACCAATATCAAAGTCATAATCTTCAATACTAACATCAAGACAGTTCTATTGTACGGAGCTGAAACTTTGAGAACTATCACGACCATCATCAAGAAGGTACAAATATTTATGAACAGTTGTCTACTCATGATACTGAATGTCTGTTGACCGGATACCATCAGTAACAGCCTACTGTGGGAGAGAACAAAACAACTTCCAGCTGAAGAGGAAATTAGGAAAAGACAGTGAACAGTGGTCAGGATACATATTAGAAAAATTAGAAAACAGCATCACGAGACAAGCCCTAACTTGGAATCATGAAGGGAAACGAAAAGGAGGAAGGCCAAAGAATATACTGTGTCGAGAATCGGAAACAGATGTGAAAAGGATGAATATCAACTGGAAAGAATTGTCCAGGACAGAGTTGAATGGCGAATGCTGGTGATTAGCCTATGCTCCTCCATGAGTGGTAACAGGTGTAAGTCAGTAAGCAAGCATTTTCAAAATTTTACTCAAATGCTGACTAATTGAGTAATGGTTGAGTATCTGTGACACATGCCTCAAACAACTTGTTGTCATTAATGCATAAACTATTTTAAATACTTCTTCGACTCAAGATAATTCTTGAATATAAAAGAGTATGGAACAATTGAAATTTAGTTATTACATTCTTAATCAATAACCATTGACACAAAATAATATTTGAAATCTCAGATTCTTTATATATTTCCAAAATGATTATCTAAATATAAGTAAAGATGGATAGTGTCTAGCAGTGGAATCCAAGACTCTCGTTTCATCCTATTTGGAACTCGTCAGCTGGATGTACCTGCATCTCAGAGTTGATGTTCACTCTGTGACTCGAACCCAGTACCTTTCGTTCCAAACGCCATCACGTTATCCACCTGGCTACTGTGTCATGATAGCCACCTGCATGTGCAGTGGGGTGAAGTTTAAATTCACTTGGTGTTGTTTACTTGCATCTTCCCATTGTTATTTAAGAATGCAATTGATCAGTCTTTTGTTAGCATATATGCATCCTGTGAAGGTGCATCCAGCTGAAGAGTCCCAAATGGGACGAAACGCGCGTCCTGGTTAAAATAGAATTAACTGTTTATTTTCTTTTAATCCATACATCTTCTGACAAGTTCGATTTTCATTCACTATCCAGTGTATCGAACTGTACAAATATGCTGTAACTTTGGGGGTTAAGAGAAGAAAATGTATGTTTAATATAAGAGTATAGTACAGTTATGTGGCAAATCTTAATTATCATTAAATCTACTTCCATGATCTGTCACCAATTTTTATAGCTTATCTGATATCATAAAATGAAACAAATAATTGGTACAGGAAGTTTGTAAACGTGTGCTGAAGAGTTTCATGTTAAGAAAAAATGGCCGTCCAATAATTACTATTTTTTAGCGGATGTCTAACTGAGGTCAGTCCGTGATGTGAACTATGAAATTCAACGCTATTCACAAACCTCTTATACTAAAAACAGTCATGTATTCACGAGTGAGTAACTTCGAAACGGAATTCATGAAATTCTAGTGTAGAGCAGTGACTAGTAGAGTCAGAACATATTAATTGGTTACTTTTAAATGGCAATGGAAGATGGTTTATTATTATCGGATATTGATAAAAGTTAGAAACTTAAACTAATCGGTGCTGAGTTGAATACTCGCAGTGAGATCTGAAGTTCCTGAGTTTTTTCTCTTATGGGGTTGTAGGTATGCAACAACAGAGAAGTTCTGCAGTAAAATGTAACGCTGTCGTTTTCTTCCTGGTTTTCATTAGTTGTCTGGGCAAATTCAGTCAGTTACGTGAAATACATAAAACTCTACTGATATGGCTGAGTCTGATAGTAGTATACAAAACTTCCTGTATCCAGGCCCCTAACCGGCTACTGTAAGAAGACTAAGGGTGAAGGAGGAAGATTTTTGGGCTGATCCAAATCAAATTGTTGAGAAGATCCAGAAAATTCCTCGAAAAAAGCCAAAATTGGCTCTGAAAACTCTGAAAAACATCTTATCCAATCAGCATTCAATAGAAGTTTTGCCAGAAACATCTAAAAGTGAGAAGTCACATGCCACGTTTCCTATTGGATGATTGCATATACTGCTATTATGCGTAGCAGCGTTCTAGAATGTCCCGGAAACCCAAGGCCATCTAAAATGTTATAAATACCCTAGATTTTCTGTACATGAACGAGCCTTGAAGTAAAGCGTTTCTTCCATATTTTGCGCCTTTTCTCTCGTTTTCAAGTCGCTGTGTAGATTTCGCCTGTAGGTTACTACAAGAGGTTAGGAACCGAATCTAGCGTTCAGTTAAAATACTTATCATTAATGAGTAATAGCTCCTTAGAGAATGAAACTATTTCTTGACCAATAACATGTACTTGTCAATTAGGAGATTTTTGATTGGCCTAACATTGGGTAGCGTTTTTAAATAATTTTTCCTGGTTAGCGTTTTTTCGCGACTTAGTTTTCTACGGGATGGGGTCGCTAACCCTATGTCCAACACTCCTCCTTTATCCGGGCTTGGGACCGGCAGTAGTCCCCGTAGGAGCTACAGGCTGAGTACCTCATTTGACAATTTACGATTGGTGTACCGACTCGTTACATACAAGTCATTATCTTAAGTCGAAATTTCATAAATAAAAGAGAAAATATCAGAAGGGACTTTTGTGGAGATTTTAATAATTTTACATAGTTGAAATCATGAGTCAATTAAAGATAGATCACCACGGGAAATCTGGAAGCACTGAACGGCCGTTTCGTCCTATTGTGAGACTCTTCAACAGTGCGCATCCACGATCCCGCCTCCATGGTGGTCTAGCTTCAATTGACTCACGATTTCAACAATATAAAAAAGAAAATAATCAATAAGATAGTTGAAAATCTCTAACCTACCCTTTATATAATGTAAGCTATTAATGTTCAAATGAATACTTACTTGTGGAATGATTGTTGTACATTTGGTCATTACAAAATTCATAAAAGGATCAACATATTTTATAAAGAGATTCATAATATATTCAGTCACATAAGGAGTTAATTTTTCTTCAATTGTTTTTATCCACGTCTAAAATGAATAAGAATACCTTTTTTAATCAAATATCTATACATTGAGAATGTTAGTAAGTACTTTAGAATGAAAGGTAACTACTGAGGAGTTCCACAGTAGGACGAAATGGCCATCCAGTGCTTTTAGTTTTTCCCTAGTGGTCTAGCTTCAATTGACTCACACTTTCAACTATGAAAAGTAACTGTTTAATAGGATCTCGTGTTTACTGAAAGAAGTATGATGTAATCAGTAGAAATAACGGATAGGATTTTCAAGAATATTCATCGTGATAGAACTTGGTGTTTCACTAGGTTATCCATAAAAGAAGAAGAATTTCAGAAACCTGTGTTCACATCAATCTCTTTCGAAATTCTTCATATTTGTAATAACAGACTTTGTTGTGATTAATTATTCGTTGTTTAAATTCTTCATTGATACCCTCAAAAAATCAGGGTTTTCAGTAACTTTCATGTTTTATTGTCTCCAAAATTATTCTAGTCCCTTCCTCTTTATCATAATTTTCTATTATGAGAACAAAATATAATCTTCATAAGCTATTTTTTATTGAAAAAGCTGATTGATCAAATGTAGGGATCAACAGCGGCCTGCTTAAACAACTGGAGTACCTGTTCTTGTCATCTATATATTTCAACAAGTTATCTGATTTTTTTGTTTTAATACATCATTATGGATATTATTCGCATAACCAATTCAGGTGAGTTTCTCAAAAGTGTACCACCTTTCACTGTAAAAATTACAAATGACCTAATAAGAGATATCGTGGTTTCTGGCAGGCAATATACAGCGAAAATAATGTACACTGTTCAGATGTCGATTTACTGAGCTGCTCACTTTTAACTGACGATCACTCAATATTTATCGTCAGGATCGACAAAGAAGTAAGAAATGGCAACTTGTTCAGATACTTTGTGCTGAAAATTCTATATTATACCATAAATATGAGATTGAATAAAGCTTATAAAGATAAATAATAAATTAATTAACGACCAGAAATCTACGGACAGCAACTGTTTTATTTCAAGAAGCATTGTCATGAAACAGTAGCTATTTATCATCGTCAAAACCATCATCATTATCACTATCACGACACCGTTATCTCACATAAAACACATAAAGTATCCTCACAGGAAGTAGCATTCACAGCTTTTCCTTCAAGAAGCAATTTATGTTAGGTATAAAATTAAAAGAGTATAATAAATCTATTAATGATTGACTCTTTCAATAATTAGAAGGGGTTTTGTGGAGAGTTCAGTATTTTCATAGTTGAAATCACGAGTCAATTGAAGTTAGACCACTATGGAAAACCTGGAAGTCCTATTGTGAAAGTCCTCAGCAGTGCGCATCCACGATCGAACCCAGGATCTACCAGTCTTGCGCCAGAGCGCTTAACCACTAGGCCATTGAGCCAATATCCGATGGTGTCAATGTTTAACTTCAAGCAATCCACAAAGTTGAGCAACCATTCACCTATTGTCTTTAGTGAGTTACTATCTCATAACAAACATGGTCAAACTTCACTGGTCACTGCTTTTCACTAGAACTGAAGGAAATATTTCAATATTTTTACTTCGTAGATTATATTATTACAGATATATTGAATAGTCCATTGTGCTTGTTTGTTTGGCGTACTTATTTATGACGCGATTCCCAAAGAACAAATAGTGTATCATTAATGAATTCCCTAATTAGTAAATAGATGTACTCAAAATAAAAAACAATGAAATGGGTTCGATTCTCGCGAGGCGAAGTCGTGGATGCGCACAGCTAAGGAGTCCCACAATAGGACGAAATGGCCGTCAAGTGCTTCCAGGTTTTCCATAGTGGTCTAGCTTCAATTGACTCATGATTTCAACTATGAAAAATACTGAAATCCCCACAAAACCCCTTCTAATTAAATACATATTTCAGAATGTTGCAATTAACTTACTTTAACATATGGTAACCAACCTAAATCTTCTGAATCCACATAAACCATACCACAACGACTTACAGTTGCTGGTGATGCAACAGCTAAATCTTGTACTTCAAATAACATATGAACATAATTGGTTAATTTAATTCGTTCAGAATTAGCTAAACATAACATTTTATTATCATCTAATACTGTATTCATATTTTCAATCCATAATGCATCAACTGGACCATCACATATAACCCACTGATGATCTTGTGTAGGATCCTTCATAATGAAATGAATGAAGAAACAAAAAAAGATATTTGTTCACTTTTAGACTATTGTATTAATTGTTTGAATCTTCCTATTGATGTTTAAGGACTGCAACTCGTCAGTCTCTAATTTACACAAGCAAGTGGCTATCATGACTCAGTAGCTGAGTGGAAAACGCGATGGTGTTTGAAGCGAAAGGTACTGGGTTCGAGTCACAGAGTGAACATCAATTCTGAGATGCAGGTACATCCAGCTGACGAGTCCAAAATAGGGCGAGACGCGCGTCAAGCTGGATTCCACTGCTAGTCACTATCCATCTTTGCTTACCATGCTTGTGAATTTAGGCTATATCGAGGCAATGCACACAGTATGCACATGTGCCAATTAGAGACTGACCAGTTGCAGTCCTAAAGCATCAGTGGGAAGATTCACACAAACAATACCAAGTGAATTTATTGTATTAATGTCATTTCTTTTTACATATGTTCATTTATTGATGATGGCTAATAGCTGAAGAATCTCAAACAGGACGAAACGGGCGTCAAACTGAAATCCACTACTAGCCAACACTCATCTCTGCTTATAATGCTTGAAATTAAAGATAATTTTCGAAGCAATCAGATGTGAACCGCAAAACAAGAAGCCTTAACAAACTGCGGAAGCTATTTCTGGGGACGTTATTCCATTTAATTCAAAGCTTGTAAAACTGTAACATTTACTTTTGCCCCTAGTCTATTCTACAGATCATAAGCTTTCGTTTGATGTATGATTCACTGCCATAGCCTTTTCTGTTCCAAAGCTATTGCAATTTAGACGCAACCTCTTGTGCTCTATTTTCTACTCTAATCCCCCAGTTTTGGGAATAATTGTACTTTCCTAATTATTGTATGTTGTGGTCAGGTTAGTCATCTATTTATTCATATATCTTTTTACACTAGTCTGAATTTGGGTATCAGATCGGGATCTGAATAAAGCGAGTAATGTTCCAGTTGTCTTGTCTTCTCTCTCTCGCGCGTGCTTGTCAGCCAATCAGGGATAGAATAGTTTTCGTCTCTCTACCTCCGCTTCGAACTCGCGCATACTAGCCTCAAGGTTAAGCCAGTCAGCCTATGGCGATAAGGTCTTAATCAACATTAGACAAGTTATACTCGGCACTAAAGTGGGTATACAGATTCAAGGACGTAACACAATCCATACAAGATGCACATATGCTAATAACAGACTGATCAATGACATTCCTAGATGCCAATAGGAAGATTCCAACAACTAATACCAAATGAATGAATCACCAACATTATTCAATCAATGTTAAAATCTTGTGCTATTATAATATGAGTGTAAGAATATACAATAACCTTGTCTTACTTACCACACATGTTTGTCTAACAATAGAAGCTAATAATCCATCATGCCATTCAAATGTTAATTTATTTACTTCACCATATAATTCACCCATAGTTATAGATTTTGGATTTAAAACATACATTTTCACTGGTTGATATTCTGGTTTACTATTAGTTAATTCAGCTGCATGTAAATTACTTAAAACTTTAGCTAGAACACGATAAACTGTCGTTTTTCCACCACCAGTTGGTCCAACTAACATAACACCATGACGTACAAGTAATGTTTCATAGAATTGTATTACTTTACAAACTTGTTCTGTAATAATTTGTAAATTCATATCTTGTAGAACTGTTTCAATCTCTGCAAGAAATATTCCATAATCATGTTCTGGTAATGTAATACCAGGGAAAAGATCTTGTAAAATTGCCTATATAAAATGATAAATATATTAAGGATTATTTTATGAGGATAAATGGTGAGATTAGAATTGATGAACGAACTAATCAGATATAGAATAACAGGTCTAGGACTTTGGCGCGACATTCACTCATCTATTTAGGTAAATATTGTTCCGGCATTTTAGTTGATGTTAGTTCATGATCAAAGCTCCAAATCTAGTTTTACATAGTTAAGATCATGAGTCAGTTGAAGCTACAGCACCATCGGAAACCTGGAAGCACTGAACAGCCGTTTCGTCCTATTGTGGGACTACTCAGCAGTGCGCACCCACGATCCTACCTCGCGGGATTCGAACCCAGGACCTACCATTCTCGCGACAGAGCACTCAACCGATAAACCACTGAGCCGGCATCCAGCAGTGTTAATGTCTAACCTCAACCAATCCACGAAATTGCGTGACCAACTTCCATTGTACTGTAGTAGATACATGTCTCTACCTGACATGGATTAGCTTCACTGGTCACGACTTCTCACTAGAACTCCAATAATTACCGCATGGAGCCGGTCACTAGTGAGCATATGATCATTATCAGAAGTGGGTTCTGTAGAGATTTCAGTAATTTTATATAGTTAAGGTCAGTGGAAGCACTGGACGGCTGGTTTGTCCTAGTATGGAACTTCTCAACAGTGTGCATCCACGATCGCTCACACGGGACTCGAACCCAGGACATTCGGTCTCGCACGTAGTATTTCTGTTGTCATTAAATAAACAATTCTTCTAATATCTGTTATCATCTTGTCATTTTGTTTCACACTGACTGATAGATTAAATATATAATAATGAATTCATCGCCTGAAATTCTGTTGGTGATTAAGGTTGCTTACCATGGGGATTTAGTCGAGGTGTGTTGGTTGAAAAATTTGTTCCTTGATGTTTTAGCATTCCAGATAGATCGTTTAAGAAACTATAAAACCGAGATAAACATACCTAAGGAATGAAGGAAAAATAATAATGTCCTTTCTATTGAGCCGAGAGCCACTAAGCTGTCTCATTTAGGTAATCGGTATCAGTAGGTGTTCTACTTTCTCATAGGAGAAAGGGTTAGCTCAAAAATGAGCAGAGATAAATTCTAAAAAAATAAGGAATTTGTGCGTCAACTCATATGACAGGTGTCTTTACCCGACTCTACAGTCACACTTCCTTACCAACAAGAATTTCAATAATAATCTAGTTCTACTTTTAAGTTCATGTAAAAAGTATCTCTTCATAGAGTGAAAACATCTCTGACTGCATTCAAGATCATCTTGTTCAAAACCGAGCATTTGAGCTAAACCTAGAACAATGCAAACTAATTCTAAATGTCAAAATATTTGAAGATCAATGACTTTATAACATCTCAATGGAACAGTACCAACCAAAATATGATCATTTCTTTCAAAATTCTAGTACTAATTGATAAGTCTTGCTGATTGAACGCTATTCTAGGATCCTAAGCTAGTCTCGTAACCCATCAATCAAGCTAAGTCTACACAGCGACTCGAACACGAGAGAAAAGGCGCAAAATATATGAGAAGCACTTTACTCCAAAGGTTCATTTATGTACAGAAAATATAGGGTTTTTATAGTATTTTAGAAGTTTTTGAGTTTTCTTGAAAATTCTAGAATACTACTAAACATAGTAGCAGTGTAGTAATCAGTCAATCAGAAACTCTACATGTGACTTTTCGTTTTCGCGGTATTTCTAGGGCGGCCAGACCAAAACGTGGCACAAATCCATGAAGTCACTGACAGTTGAACTGAGCCATGTTGGTAGGTGTAGACTACCGGGTTGGAATTCGCGAGATGATAGAAATCAATGGTTAGAGACCTTGAATGATATGGCTCAAAATCGTTCGCAATGGTGAAGGTGCATCCACTCTTTGTGTTCTATCTTTTTTCTCTTTCCAAATTTATTTCACTGTATGCTTATACTCTTACTACTTCTACCACTATGGGTTTTGAATCGACAACTTCACCTCTGTGCTAATGTGGTATGGCAACTCGAACTGATGTACGTACTTACGAAGTTCTACGTTGTGACTGACTGACTGACTCTAGCAAAACTTCTAATTAAACGCTGATTGGATAGAATGCTTCTTAATGTTTTCCTGAGCTTGTCATATCTATTGCGGGAGATCTTCAGCATCATCCCTCTTTTGAACAGACAATCAATTATACATATTATCAATATTACTATCTTTAGTTAAAACTTCATTTGATAACTTACTGTAAATAGGATAGAATCTTGTTTAAGAAATTTTGGTAAATTACTATCTCTTAAAGCACGAATTAATACAACATCTTCTGGTTTATCCGGGTTTTCACGTTTTAATGAACCAGCCATAACTAATACTGATTTTAATGTTCTCATACCAAAATCATAATGATCTTGTTGTGATAATTGTTCACTGCATAATTTATACATTTGTGTCATTTTTAATGCTAATGTTTTAGATGATTCAAATCCTTCAGAATAAAGTATAACTTCAGCTATAAGACCTAGTTATAATAAAAAAGGGAGAAGATAAAGAATGTTAAAGAGAAACTGAGGAAGATAGAGAACAATGAACATGTGAAATGATGATATTGAATAGACACTGGAATTTAAAATCTAGTGGGGACTTTCAATGACTCCAATGATGATAGATGGCTAATGTGACCACCGGTCAGTGTTAATGAAAACAATGAATATTTGTTGTCTTTTGAATCTCTTAACCTCAGTTCTACTGTTCTGATGATCACTAACTGGTTGACAGTACTGTGTGATCATGACATCTAATATAACATAGATTAGCGGATTACTGTAGATACACTTACGTTGATTCTGTTAACAGAATGTTAGAGAGAAACTGGAGAAGATGGAGAACAATGAACATTTAAAATGATTATATTGAATAGACGCTGGAATTTACATTTTGTCAAGTATATTTCTTGTTTGTAGACTAAACAGTTTGTCCAGAAAATATGTGAACTGAACCACTTATAAGCAAAGATAGATAGTGGCTAGCAATGGAATTCAGCACGCGCGTTTCGTCATATTTGGGACTCGTCAGGTAGATGTACTTGAATCTCAGAATTGATGTTCACTCTGGGACTCGAACCCAGTAGCGCTCGCCCCAAACGCCATCGCGTTATCCACTCGGCCACTGAGTCGTGATGACCACTTGCTTGTGCAATGGGGTGAAGTTTAGATTCACTTAGTATTGTTTGTTTGAATCTTCCCATTGATGTGTTAGGACTGTAACTGGTCAGTCTCTAAATTCAAACAATCAATACTAAATGAATTTGAACCACTTATACTTCTTGATGAAACTTGGAAAAAGTTCTCAGGAAATCCATCAAATGTTGAATTCTGTTATGCAAACAATAATACTGTGAAAAAATAATTATTTATGTGGGTCAGGAGATTTAGTGGGGACTTTCAATGACTCCAATGATGATAGATGGCTAAGGTGACCACCGGTCTGTGTTAATGAAAACAATGAATATTTGTTGTCTTTTGAATCTCTTAACCTCAGTTCTACTGTTCTGATGATCACTAACTGGTTGACAGTACTGTGTGATCATGACATCTAATATAACATAGATTAGCGGATTACTGTAGATACACTTAAGTAAATTCTGTCAACAATTGTTTGATGGATTCATTAACTTCTCACTTAGCTCCATCTAATTATTAAAAAAACTCTATTTTGTATCATTTACTTAGTTAACTGATTATTATTATTATTTGAACACATAAATATTGGTACAAAGGGGCACCAGATACATATGCGCCACACAAATCTCATTTGATTTGTGTGAGGGCTGTGATACTGTCCAGGTGCTCAAACTGAAGCAGGTGGTTTGCTTGGGGGGCCACACCCAGAGCCTTTGACCTAAATGTCTGATCCACAAGGCAGTGGAGCATCGTGAGCAGATGCATTTACATGGTAGCCGATGACCGACGATTGATTCATACGCCATTTGTTCCGTCAGGATACTGGAGCCGATGTGCACCACTGGTTTGGAATAAAGGTTTTCCAACTCCCCTAGGTTGACTTCCCGTGTCCACCAATCCGATTAAATCTCCAAACATTCGCTTTTCGTGCTCTCAATTTCGTGAACAACAGTAATGCCACGAGAAGGCAGTGAGTAGGACTTCTGTGGCAGAGGCTATATACGTGTGTCCATATGAGAGCATTTGGCCAAGCATTGTATGAATTAATCAGTCTGTTGTGTTTCAACCTCAACTGAATGTCATTCTTCTAATATACAATGGAATAATCGTCTATACAAAAATAATAATGATGATGTTTATAATAACAAAATGACTTACGGTAATCGGGTACCATCATTGAAATTGGACGGAATAATGATTTTAAATTATCAGGCAATTCTGTACGTCCAGCATAACCAGGATTCATTGTAATGAAAGCAGCACATGTTGGCACTAATTTAATTTCACGTCCTTCAAACATGAATCTTGCAACCTATATATATTCAAACAAAAAAGCAAGCTAATTAACGAAATCGATTGACCGGATAAGTTGTTAGACATAAGTTTAATTCATGATTTAACTTGGGTCTATCTCTTGTCGTTGAAAGATCATCTGATCCGGAAATTAATAATGGGAACTTAGATACTACGTGGATAGTAGTATATATGTGCGTGAAACTGGGCATAATATTGTTTGGATACGTAATATATCGTCCTCAAATTTCGAGAACATATGTATAAATAAACTCCTGGGTCATTTATGGAGAGAGGTTAGTAATGTACTGTAAAGTAGAGATGGTGATTCGGTTGATAAATCTGGCAACCTTCTTCATGATTAAGGTATTTATTACACATTGCCAATCTACCCATATTCAGTACAGAAAACAGCTAGATCAAAACATATCATCAGTCTTCGAAGTTATTTACTACTGGCTTTGAGAGATAAAGGCAGCTAAAAACCTCTTGGGTGGGGACAACAAAATATCCCTTTTAAATGGTTAGTGAAATAACCCTAAATCTGGGATATGAATGAACTCAACAGAACTTCAAGTTATGTGATTGGATAATCTGTACATGAAATTTGATTATTTTGAAATATCTCGCTGTAGACAGTTAGGGGTAAATAGATTCGCTTTTTGGATGTAAATTAGAAATGTATAAAATTTGTTTTTAACAAGAATATAAACTTGGTTTGAGTTACAGACATGATACTACTTTTAATTGTTACCTTCTAGTCAACCCAAGTGAAGAACATATGGAACTCAAAACAACTATCAACTAAATTCAAAGTGAGAATCTTCAATACGAACGTCAAGACAGTCCTACTGAAACGTGGAGAACTACTACAACCATCGTCAACAACGTACAAGTTTTTATAAACAGTTGTCTACGCAAAATGCTCAAGATTCACTAGCCGGATACCATCAGCAACAGCGTTTTATGGGAGAGGACAAGTCAGCTTCCAGCTGAAGAGGATATTAGGAGAAGACTTTGTAAGTGGAGAAGACATACATTAAGGAAATCACCAATGTGCATTACAAGGCGATCCCTAACTTGGAATCCGGAAGGGAAGCGGAAAAGAGGAAGGCCAAAGAACACATTACATCGGGAAATAGAAGCAGATATGAAAAGGATGAATAACAACTGAAATGAACTGGAAAGGAAGGCTCAGGACAGAGTTGGATGGAGAATGCTGGTGAGCGGCCCTCGACGAGGGGTAACGGGCGTAAGTAAGTAAGTAAGTCAACCTATGTATTGTGTACTTGATAAGGGGATATATCCGATTACAGATAAGCTCATTCACAGAGTTCTACTAAAGTTTATGAAGCACGGTAATAACAGTAACAATTTGAAAAGGGATAAAGAAAAACAATATTACTCACTCGTGCAGCTTTAGCATTTCGAATAGTGATCAATTGTTGAGCAATAACAGACAATACTTCAATATCAATACGATTGAATTCATCAAAACAACACCATGCCCCAGATTGAGATAAACCAGAAAAGAAACGACCCATCATTTTATAATCTAATCCATCGGAACAATTGAAAACAACGCATTGTTTTGCTACAGATTTAGCTAAATCTTTAGTTGTCTCCGTTTTACCAGTACCAGCTGGACCAGCGGGTGCACCGCCTAAATCTAATTGTAATGCACCCATTAAACATAGATAACATCTAAAACAAAATGAAAGAATTGATATATGAGTTTGTCATTAGAGATTAATTTGAGTTGATGGATGGTTACAAACTGTAAACTACAGAATAATATCTATTTCGCCTTAAGTTGAAACTCTTCAGGAGTACACAACCATAATGGAATCTATAGTCTACTGGTCCCATAGTAAGCAAAGTACCTCCCAATAATTAAAGAAGAGTTCAATAGTCTACATTTAAAAAGTAAGGCGATTTTCCAAGTTGTTTAGTGACCATTCCATATCATCGGTGAGATGTTTTCTTTGGCTTTCAGTATGATTATACTCCACCTATTACAGGTGAGTTTTATGTTATCAATATGTAATTTCAGATTTGAGTATCTATGAGATGACATAAATACAAATTGTTTGACCCCTTACTTAAATAATATGTAGTCCAGTTTAACAATTTCTCATCACTTGTCATTAAACCATCCCTACTTAACAGCTAGATTGATAAGAAATCTTAGTTCAGAGTAAAATCAGAGAATAACAAAACTCACAGGCTCATTATATCAAGTATCATGAATTAGTAAATCATCGGTTGTTCATCTAGAATCTAAGGATAACCATCAACTTGTTATCGCAAAAATCATTAGCAAAGTACATCAACTAATCTAGTCAGGAATTAATCACAGCGAAATAGACGTAGTCCCATCTAAATACTTCCATTTATCAAAGTATTTCATGGCTTTAAGTTACTTATAGTTGGTTAACTGCAAATAGCTCTTGTTTTGCTGATCCTCGCCCTCACATCTACATCAGATCCACCTTGTTCATCAATTATGCTACCCAGATATATAAAGGATTTTACATCCTCCAAAGCTTCTCCGTCAAGTGTAATTCCATTGGTGCATGTTGTATTATATCGGAGAGTCTTGCACATTTGACATCTTATTATTATTTTTGCATTCACTTGAGATGATGGACTATGTTTTGATTTCTCCGTGCATATCCATGAAGTCATGTAGATTTGAGTTATAACTATGAATAAACATCTATTTAATCGTTGAAAGCGTGAGTCGATTGAAGCTAGACCACGATGGAAAACCTGGAATCACTGGACGCCCATTCTATCCTATTATGTGACTCCTCAGCATTGCGTGTCCACGATCCCAGTGGAGTTCAAATCACGTCTGTCGTGAGATATCAATTCACTGAAGACAATTAGTGAACGGTTCCTCAACTTTGTGGATCAGTTGAAGTTAGACATTAACACCGTTGGATGCCGGCTCAGTGGTCTATCGGTTAAGGGCTCTGGCGCGAGACTGGTAAAACCTGGGTTCGGATGTCTCGAGTGCGGGATCGTGGATGCACACTGCTGAGGAGTCCCATAATAGGACGAAACCGCCGTCCAATGCTTCCAGAATTTCCATGATGGTCTAGCTTCAATTGACTCACGCTTTCAACTATGAAAATACTGAAATCTCCACAAAACCCCTTCTGATCTATTTTTGATCCTTCAAAGGTTTTCAAAACTTCATCTATTAACATGAATTCATAATAAGTATTATACAATAAATATCTTCATCACAAATAACTTTTCATATATTTACCTATCAGTTAATGGTGTAATAACTAAACGTGGTGATGCACCTAAATATTCATAACCATATATATAACATGAATTAGCCATTTTCACAACACATGTATCTAAATCTAAATCCCAATAATAACGAAGTTGACGTTGCCAATCAAAATGATCTAATGAATTCACTTTATTATTTACTAATTCTGTTACTATATCACGTGAATGTACATCAATTGTAATTAATGCACATAATAATGAACGAAATAATTTAGGTAATTCTTCACGAACTAAAGTAGCAAGTTTGTTAAGTCCCTAAAAAAAAAATTAAAAAAAAAGAAAAGAAAATTTGAAAGAAAAACAAATAAGGGGTGGGGGGAAGTTAACGATCAATATTATATCATCTTGTATTATAATTAAATTGTAATTTTTTTATAAAGTGATAAGTCTTGCTGATTGAATGCTATATTCGGATCCCTGAGCTAGTCTCGTAACCCTCAAGGTAGAACTACATAGCGACTTGAACACGAGAGAAAAGGCGCAAAATATATGAGAAGCACTTTACTCCAAAGGTTCATTTATGTACAGAAAATATAGGGTTTTTATAGTATTTTAAAAGTCCTTGGGTTTTCCTGAAAATCCTAGAATACTACGAAACATAGTAGCAGTGTAGTAATCAGTTAATCAGAAACTCTACATGTGACATTTCATTTTCGCGATACTTTTCTAGCAAAACTTCTAATCAAATGTTGATTTAATAGAATGCTTCTTAATGTTTTCCTGAGCTTGTGATGTCTATTGCGAGAAATTTTCAGGAGCATCCCAACATAAAGGTTGAATAAGTGGATTCAGTTTTTATTCAAGTATATGAGTTGACTAATTTACTGGAATAAAATCTTTCTTCATAGTTGTTAGTAAAAAACATCTGATCACAAGTTCAAATCCTTCAAGATTGAAAAGATTCTTTGATTATTAATGTTAAATAATATCAAGCAGAGATTTCTGACGGTTACTATCAATCACTTCACGTGTTAATGACACATACTAATTATTTAACACTTAATGAAACTGGATAGCGACTAGCAATGGAATCCAAGATGCGTGTTTCGTCCTATTTGGGACTCGTCAGCTGGATGCACCTGTGTCTCAGAGTTGATGTTCACTATGAGACTCCAATTCAATACCGTTTGCTTCAAACGTCATCGCGTTATCCACTCGGCCACTGAGTTGTGATAGCCACTTGCTTGTGAAATGGGGTGAAGTTTAAATTCACTTGATGTTGTTTGCTTGTATCTTCACATTGATGTTTAGCACTGCAATTGATCAGTCTCTTGTTGACATACATGCATACTGTGCGTTTAGTGCTTGTGAATTAGGGCAATATTGAGGCAATACACACAGTATGCACAAATTCCAATAAGAGACTGATCAATTGCAGGCTTAAACATCGATAGGAAGATTCAAACAAACAACACTAAGTGTTTTAAAATTGGTTAGAGATACTTTGGATAAACTGAATTCCACGAAAATATGTATGCGTTAAATTGATCTCCAAGGCCTTATTATTAGAAATCGGAAATGGTTATACTTTTTTTAATAGGTCCGCTTATTCTGTGATATTCTGTAACACCCATGAATTGCGGAAATATATATTAAAGACTTTAAAAAATAAGAACATTACATATATTTTAAAGACGGTACCAAAATCTACATGGACAAGACAATAATAGCATACTGTCCTTAAGCGATTTTCAGGGTTGTCAATCAGAATATAGCTGGTTACTTATCGATTGGTGCATGACAGTAAACATTAACAACTGACAAGTCATGGACAATTTCGATGAATGGTCTGTCGCAGAAATACTAACCAGTTAAGGATCATAGAAAAACTGTATGCTTGTCAGTGAAATGGTACTTGAATGATGATTTTTCTTGGTGGGAAGATCCCTAGTGGGAAAAAAATAACTGGGTTTGAGTCCCAGAGTGAACATCAACAAGTCTAAGATGCAGGTACATCCAGCTGATGAGTCCCAGATAGGACGAAACACGTGTCCTTGATTCCACTGCTAGCCACCATCCATCTTTGCTTATAATTCTTGTGAATTAAGGCAGTATCGAGGCAATACGCACAGTATACACATATACCAATAGGGAGCTGATCAATTGCAGTCCTAAACATCAATGGGAAGATTCAAATAAACAATACTAAGTGAATTTAACCACCTATTTGTTTAAAATAACCTACTTACTTTATAACATTTTTCTTCATATTCTTTTAAACCATCAAGACGATCTTCTAGGAGAGGATCTTCTAAAATTAATGTGATATCACGTGACCACATTAATTGTTCTACTGTTAAAACAATTTGATTTGCATGTGCTTTTAACCATTCTTCACGTTGTAAACTTTCAAAATCATTTATAGCAATTTTCATTAATTTACGAAGATTTGTAAACATTGCTTCTTCAACTTTACCTAACCAATCTTCAACATTACCTCTAGCCTTTAAACCCTTTAATAAAAGCGAAAGTATACAGAAGATACATTGATTTAAACTATATTGATATGAAAGTTTGTATAAGAGAAATTAGTTGCATGACATTACAATCATTCAATAAAATTATGATTATTGTTATATCTAGAGCTTTGATTCTTACTGCGCCGCGTACTACTAGACTGCTCGAACGATAGAACCCGCAAAGTCGCAAGAGAGAAGACAGAAGACTAGTAAGTAGGAATTTTATTCCGCCAAAACAGTGTCAAAATATAGTACAGAAATCTCATGTATTTATAGTTTTTTGCCTGAAAGTAAATCATCATTTCGGACAGCCAATAGGTACATAGGAGGGTGATTCTTATCCATCCAATTGGAAAGCTACATGTCGACATTCTAGAATATTCCCCTAGCAGTGATTAGATGGAATGTCTTCGGCTCTTTCTGGACTTCTTGAGGCTTCCTAGAGTTTGCCAACGAGCCATCCTTACAATTATGAAATCAGGTGTTTTTGAGAATCACAACTGAATAGGTATCAGTAGAATAATGTTAACAGTAGATACTCAGACACAACAATGTGATTATGAATTATCTTGTGAGGCAGTGACTCATTGAAGACAATAGTGGACGGTGGCACAATTTCGTGGAATGGTTGAAGTTAGACATTATTACCGCTGGATACGGACTCAGTGGTCTAGAGGTTAGGCGTACAAGTGCGAGACCAAAGATCCTGGTTTCCATTCCTTTGTGCGGGAGCGTGGATGCACACTGCTGATGTGTTCCATATTAGTATGAAACGGCCGTTCCGTGCTTCCTGGTTTCTCATGGTGGTCTAGCTTAAATCGACTCATGAATCCAACTATTAACTTATCTAACAGTTAGTAAACTGTACATCTTGAAAAGAAATATAAGACATGGAATAATTAGTGAAGCTTGCATTTCTGATACCTATAATAAAGTTACAAAAACTGAAAAAACTACTGAAAAATAGGAGTCATTTAAACATATATTACATTGAAGGACAACATTCCGGTAGTCTTCACAAGGTCTACAAGTAATTTGATTACCGCAATTACAAATAAAGGAACTTCTTAGTAGTCCCATTTATTGCAGCCGCCTAATTGTCACGTCTTCTCTAACATCCTCTGTGAACCGATTGTACATGAGCATCAGGTACTGAAATAGGCGCCGTGACCTTGAAATACCTCAGACGTTTCTGATTGGCTCGTCCATAAATTATAGACTCGCTGTTTTTTTTTAATCTAATGTCATTAACAATAAAATATAGTTATATCACGAACAACAACTAGAAAGTTAACATCACTTTGATATGGTATAGTTTAAGCGTTAATAACTTTATAGACCCTTTCCATGTATTGATCCTACCTCATCTAGATTTTTCTTGATTCACTAACTACTGTACTAATCAATTGTCGTAGTCACTTTAAGAGATGAACATTCGACGAAATACCCAAAATTAGAAGATAAGTAATGCTTTCCATTAAAATGACTGAATAGGAGACTTTTCTACAGTGTTTATATACTTAAATATTGAAATATGAGCCGAAAATACCACAGTTTTACACTAAGTGTATTACAGATATTTGAAAAATTATAGTAAAATTCTAATTAGTAGTTTATTATCTATGTAGCAGGGAAATAACAATGTGTAACTCTAGTTTAGTGAATTATGAGATGGTGGAGAAGATTTTTAACTCAGGTAGATGATTTTGATGGAGTTTTGTTCCCTCAGCACAAACGTCTACCCGAAGTTTATGCTCACAGAAAAAAACTCTATCAAAATTAGTGAATTATATAAATAGTATGATCGCCTGAAATTATGAGAGTCCAGAGTTTAATGTTCGATGAGTTTGAGTGTGAACACAGTTGATCAATGTAAGTAAAGAAACGTTTAAGTCATGATCAATCTTAGAAAATTGAACCATATTAGATCACCTTGCCAAGTGAGACACGTTCACCTTCAGGTGAAAGCATAGCCAATATATCATTTGTATAAACAGGTTCATCTAAAAAGAAAAAAAACGATTAAAAGTTGGATCGAATTTAAAAATACACTAACTAGAATAACAGTAGGTTGTTTACAATCATATATGTTAGTTAAACTATCCAAAATAAACATTAACAATCTTGAAAAGAATCAAGGTCTAAGTCAGATTGGTGAGACTTTAATGTATGGACGACCTTTGAGTGACGCTAAAGTAACCTTGAGAATGTCCATCATCATCATCAAGAAGGTACAAGTATTTATAAACAATTGTCTACGCAAGATACTCAATATCCGTAAACCGAATATCATCAGCAACAGTCTATTGTGGGAGAGAACAAACCAACTTCCAGTTGAAGAGGAAATTAGGAAAAGGCGTTGGAAGTGGATAGGACACATATTGAGGAAATCATCAAACTGCGTCACGAGACAAGTGCTAACTTGGAATTTTGAAGGGAACAAGAAAAGTGAAAGACCAAGGAGTACACTGCGTCGGGAATTGGAAGCAGATGTGGAAAGGATGAATATCAATTAGAAAGAACTGGAAAGCATTGCCCAGGACAGAGTTTGATGGAGGATACTGGTGATTGACCTATGCTCCTCAACGAATGGTAACATGCCTAAGTAAATAAATATGTTCTGACCAATTCTGAACGAAGTTCATACTTGATACACAGAATATTATCTTGAATAAACATCGTAGTTGTATAAAATCACTATTATAAGGAACAAAATATCATAGCAAAAATAAAATGAATTCTATACTGAGCACTTATTTGATAATCGGAAGGGGTTTTTTGTGAATATTTTAGTAATTTTATAGTTGAAATCATCAGTCAATTGAAGCTAGACCACCATGAAAAACCTGGAAGCACTGAATGTCCGTTTCGTCTTATTGTGAGGCTCCTCAGTAGTGCGTATCCACAATCCCGCCTCACGAGATTCGAACCTAGGATCTACCATTTTCAAAATCTACCAAGACTTAACTCATGAATATAAAACTTTTTCGATGTATATTTTTAAATAACATGGTAACCAGTGATACCTATCATCTCAACTCAATTCAATATTCAATATTACAATGGTTATTTTAACAAAAAAGAAAAATTAAAAAAAGAGAATAAAATAAAAATAAAAATAATATTATTACGATAATATAATAAGAAGACGAAGATTATTCGGACTATGTGATAAGATATCAGCGCTACACATTTCGACTAATCTAATCACACCTAATATGCTTGTTCAGAACATTTATATCTAAAAATAGAAGGAAACGTGAGCTGGGTTTAGACCGTCGTGAGATAGGTTAGTTTTGCACCACTAATGAGTACATCAATAAAGTACAATCTGACTGTTGCTATGCTAATCCTGTTTAGTACGAGAGGAATCGTAGGTTCAGATAATTAGTATATGTGCCAAGCCAATGGTACGAAGCTACCATTTGAAATAAGGGGGTGGGGTGGGGTAATATGAAACTAATTAGAAACCTAATCACTATGGTTACTCTTCATCTTCTTCTTATTACATTATTATCATAATAATATCAAAAGGGGACTAATTACTTTCATAATAATTACCTTTATTCATTGAATCTGATGTTAAACCAAATTCTAACTTGGTAATAGCATCAAAACATTTTCTTAAATGTGGTTGTACCGCTAATGGATTACGTGTTTGTGCTAATATTTCTAATAATTCATCATTAGATAAAAAGTAAAAACGTGAAAATATTGAACGTTTTGATTCTAAATAAGCTTCTAAACATTTTTGTATTTGATCTAATAATTGATTATTATTACGTAATGTATCATATAAACCAGGTTGAGTTGTAGCACGCATAGCTAATGGTACTTTTTGTATTTTACGCATTATATCTTTATATGATTTATCAACTGATATAAAACTTTTTGATTCACTAGGTAATTGACGTTGTATATCTGGTGCTGAAAATATACTTTCTAAATAAAGCCAATTTCTTTGACATTGCATCCATTCATCCTTTAAGAAAGAAAGAAAATTTTTTAAAATTGATCAATAATTTAGAAGGGTGTTTTGTAGAGATTTCAGTATTTTTCATAGTTGAAATCATGAGTTAATTGAAGCTAGACCATTATGGAAGACCTGGAAGCACTGCTTTAAGGCCGTTTCATCCTATTATGGGACTCCTCAACAGTGTGCATCCATGATCTCACATTCGCGAGATTCGAACTCAGGACCTACCAGTCTCGCGCCAGAGCATTTAACCGAAAGATCACTAGTGACTGACTTCAAGGAATGTTTCCTTGAGTTCTGTGAGAAGCAGTAACCAGTGAAGTTCAACCAAGTCTGTTGTAGAGATATCAACTCACTGAAGACAATTGGTGAACGGTTGCTCAAAATCGTGGATTGGTTAAAGTTAGACATTAACACCGTTGGATGCCGGCCGGCTCAGTGGTCTGTCGGTTAAGTGCTCTGGTGCGAGACTGGTGGATCCTGAGTTTGAATCTCGCTCGCGAGGCGGGATCGCGGATGCGCACTGCTGAAGAGTCCCATAATAGGACGAAACGGCTGTCCAGTGCTTTCAGGTTTTCCATGGTGGTCTAGCTTCAATTGACTCATAATTTCAAATATAGTCAATAATTATCAGTATAGAATTGTTGATATTATGAATTAATCTAAGATAACTGTCAAAAATCTGGAAGCACTAAACAACTATTTCGTTTCAGTATATAGCTACTCAGCAGCATGCACTAATGACCAGGACTGGAAATAAAAGCCCTGACCTTCAGTCTCGCATGTAAATATTTAACCTTTATAACACTGAGCAGGATCAAGCAATGTCATGGATTAATTGAAGTTAGACTAGTACATCATCGGGTTTCAGTTTAGCTATCTAAAGTTTAGATGTTTACATACGAGACCGAAGGTCCTTGGCCCTGTTCCTTGTTGTGGGATCGTGGATGCATATTGCTGAATAGTCTCGTGCTAGGACAAGACGGTCGTTCATTGCTCCCACGTTTTCAATGGTTATATAATATGAGTCGCTTAGTGATCTCAATAAAAATTATTAAATAGAACTTGTACAATATACTAGACAGTAAGACCTATAATTCTTTGTAGCTAACGTCTTCAATCATACGAAAAAACTATCATGCAAAGCGTGGATATGAATACATAATGAAGATCTTCATTTATTAGATTCTTGTGAATTATTGTTGGGTTTCAGTGTCACTACGCTGAAACGTCACTTGATCCTACTATGAAAATAAATAACTTAGCATGCTGACCTATGTGGTAGGTAACTACTGGAAATATACTTTATGATTATTTTAGAAGTTATATGTGATGGAACTTATTTCTTTAAGCTTCCTTACAAACAAATTTAATAATTTGACTTTCCTAGTGATCAGTGTAACCTTTGAGTACACCATCCAACACATCACAATTTGGATGGTAAGTAAGTGGAAATCCAAAAAGTATTAGATATCTGTATTGTTTTAGTATGGAACTTTTCATTGGTGGGCATTCATGACCCAGACGGAAGTCAAACTCAGGACTTTTGGGACTCGTGACAATCATTTAACTTCAAGATTATGGAGTTGGTATTTGATAGTTTATATTTCGAGCTTCACTCAATTCATAGTATTACACAACTTTGATCAACTGTCATTGATGACATCTGTCTCATTCCTAACTTGCTTGAATTCCTCTGATCACAACTTCTCACTAGATTCCAGGGAATGACCTCTCGAGTTACTTCTATCGTGATGTTAAATTAGTTAGTTTTGTTGCACATAAATACTGAAGAAACACCAGCGGGCGTCGATGATATTTTAGTCTTCTAAGCTTAATCAGCCTAGCAGCCTCCTTCTTTTCTGCCTATACACTAAAAAAAATACTGTATTCTATTCTACACCAGTCGTTAATTTACTATATTTAATTGATAATAGACTAAGCGACTACGAAATATTCGAGTCCTACGACTTGTATCCCTATTCTATTGTACCAAATTCATTTTAAACATAATACGTTCCATAAATAAGTAACTGAGGACTGAGTTACCAAGGTTCTTCCAAATAATTCTAGCATAGTTTGCCATTCATCAACACGATTTTTTATTGGACCAACATGACGTGATGAAGCAATTGTTGATATATTAATGTTAGAATCATCCCATAATTGTTGTATTTCATCAGTTCCACCAATAATAAAAACATCTTTACTATCTTTATATGGTAGAACAATGAATTCAGTTGATTTCCATGATTCTTCAACCTTGAATAAATTGAATGAATGATAGCACAAGTGACTTAGTTAAACAATATCATATGATCATAAGCAATAAACGAATCTGACGCAAGTGTGCAATACATCAGGACTTACTTACTTACTTACGCCTGTTACTCCCAATGGAGCATAGGCCGCCGACCAGCATAATACATCAAGACAATGAGATCAAATTATCAAAAGAGATAACAGAGTAGGCCGGTTAATACTAATACTAGTGACAGTAATTAGATTGAACAAAGGATATATGATTAGAAACGAGAAAAAACAAATTCTTGCAAGGCAATTTTTAACGCCGCTTATGTTAATATCACAGTAAATATAGAAAAAGTGGTAACCTCTGATCCTATCTTACGGAATATTGTCGCATATATATTATTCAGTAACTAGATTATCATATTTCTAAACTCCCCTAATTGTAAGCTTTTATTCTCTATCATTCATAGCTTGATTGTGTGTAAAGTGAAATTCCTAATTTGAAGATTGCTACAGTCTGATTATTCATTAACGCTTTAAATATAGCAATAGAAGGTTCAATTGATTCTGTCTTCTTTTACTGAATTCAATAGGGTGAAAGTAGGACTCGAATCTAGGTAAATAAATCTTTAGATTACCTTATGACTGTTAAAGATTAGTCGTTGTCGATTAAAGTGAGTAAAATGTTTAACCTTAAGACTATGGTCTGTAAGCGAAAAAGTATACTCAAAGTGGAAATTATAATTCGAATTTTGAATGGCAGACGTTTTCTGTCTATAGATTAAGATGTGCATAAGGACCACAACGACTGAGAAAAGCGAAAGATGAACATGTTTAATGGTCAACTTCTTAACATCTCTTCCTAGTGTCAAACAATCTTCTACTCATGATCTTTTGACAGCATAGGTTTGGAAGTAGATTAAATTAATGTCCACTTAGGAAGATTACAGCGAAATCTATTGTTTTCTATCAGTCTCTTGTAAGTTTTAATTAGATGTTAATTAGTCGAATTATTTTCAGTATTTTTCTGAATTTAGAAAACTATTTGAAGGTTTTCCCAACAATAAAAAGAGGAGAGTAGCCGAAGTATTTAACATAGTGCTTAATCACTGAGGCAGCATCCAACAGTGTTAATATCTAACTTCAACCAATCCATGTTTCTAGTTATTTTTAAACTCTTCAAACGTTTATAATGTTCATCTTGTAATGTTTGTTTGAATCTTTCCATTGATGTTTAAAACTGTAATTGATCAATCTCGGAGTGAATATCAACTCTGGTATCCGGATACATCCAACTGACGAGTCCCATATGGGACGAAACGCGCGTCCTAGATTCCACTGCTAGTCACCACTCATCTTTGCTTATATTGTTTATGATTTTCCTTAGATGAGTGTAGCCAACTCTATTAAGGACATCAAAGAGTTTGAGATTTTCAATAATAATCATTCTGCTTCTACTATGGTTAATGAAGTATCGAAATGATTCTTCTCTTTTAACATTTATAATCATTTCAATAATCAATATAAACTGTTGTATCCCGTGGAGAATAATGAATGATAACTTTGAGAACTATTTATGGACCCATATGGTACATATATTTCCTATTGTATAATTGCTAAGTAACTAAACTATTCATATTCATGTTCCTCTTATTATAAGCTTTATTTTGACCCTTGGACTATTATTGTACGATTTACTATTCTTGAGTTATACACAGTCTACTGAATACTGTTCCCCCTATTCACAGCCACATTTGACCAAATCTTGTACATGTGTTATTTTCTATTTTATGGTACCACGTGGTCTGTTTAGTTGGTATATAAACCCAGTATGTTTGAGAATAATGATTCATATTGCAGAGGCTGTTATTGACGTTCTGGACTTGAATAGTTGGGTTAGGCAGAAAGCAGGACCGACGAGTACTCTAGGCTGCTCATACGGATATTGTGTATCATTGGATCCGATCAATAAATCACTGCTCGCTCTCTGATTGGATGGTCATATAACGTTTATATATCAAACAGGGAACGTAAACTCACCCACATGATATAACATAAACATATATTGTACTTACCTTTTTAAGTAACATTTCTAAACTTGATTCAGAACTAGCTTGACCTGAAATTTCCTGAATTTGTTCAGCTTTGTTAAATGCTTTCAATTCATTTAAATAGCCTAAACTTAAAGGTGTTTCCAATTCAGACATTTGAAAACCGATTAATTCTTCTAATACTTTCCAATGACGTGGTTTTAATGATGGATTACGTAAATCCATAATAGTAGTTAACTTTAAATAAATAAAAAACAAACAATTTGATGATGATTTTTATTTATTTATTTAAACACATAAATATTGGTACAAGGAAGCACCAGATATATATGGGCACACAAATCTTATTTGATTTGTGTGAGGGCTGTGATACTGCCCAATTGCGCAAACTGAAGCACGTGGTTTCCTTAGGGAGCCACACCCAGAGCCTTTGACCTAAAGATCTGATCCACAAGGCAGTGGAGCATCTTGAGGAGATGCAGTCTCATGGTAGCCGGTGATCAACGATTGATTGGAACCCATGTGCACCAGTGGTTTGGAATCAGGGTTTTTCAACTCCCCTAGGTGGAATCACAGTGTCCACTAATCCGGTTAAAGCGCCAGACATACGCTTTTCGTCCTCTCAATTTCGTAAACGACAGTAATGCCACGACAAGGCAATGAGTAGGATTTCCCTGGTAGATGCTATGTACGCGTGACCATGTGAGAGCATTTGGAGAGGGGGCCCTCCTCGCTCTCGACCTTACCACGGCATTTGGGGGCAGATAATTATAAATATTTGTAAAACAATGGTCACATACACCGGACATACGATGAACAAGTATTTTCCATTGTAATTTCAAGGTAAAGAAATACGTTGTGTAGTATACAGATAAACACTTCACCACAAAACTCAGAACATGGATTATTTTGCATAGTAGTTCTTTGAAAAAATCAGTTAGACAAAGCTACAATTAGTATTTTCTAAGAATGCCGAATAATACCCAGAAGGTAAGTCCAACTAACTAGACTAATGGATATAATTTGTATGTATCCTCTCAACTACTTTTAAACTTGGACAATTTTTTAACGGTGGACAAATAAATCAGGAAACATTCAATACTAATGTACAATGGTTTTTGTACATGAACGACGGAATATGTAGACAATATCATTATTTCACACTCCAGCATTTATAGCATACCTCTCAGTTTAAAGAAATGGACAGTAATATTTAGTCGCAAATTTTGAGCATACTGACATTCCATAACAAAGAGTATCAGAATTCCTGATTGAAGTGATTTTCACCATCAATTGTTAACATCTGCCAATAAGTGCCATAATAAGATAACTTACTAATGAACCCTCTGGATTAAGACAGTCAGTTAGTCAGTCAGCCACAACGTAGAACTTTGTACGTATGTACATCAGCTCGAGTTACCATACCACATTAACATAGAGATTCAGTTGTCGATTCAAATCCCATAGTAGTAGTAAAAATAGTAAGAGTATAAGCAGTAATCGGAAAGATTAGGGGTTGAAGATGTTATTCAAGAAGTATAATACGGTGAAATAAATTGGGAAAGAGAAAAAGATAGAGACATGAAGAATTGAGAAGATTAGAATTTGCAGAACACAAAGAGTGGATGCACCTTCGCCATTGCAAAAGATTTTGAGCCATGTCATTCAGGGTCTCTAACCATAGATTGCTATTATCTCGCGAATCCCAACCAGGTAGTCTACACCTCCCAGCATGGCTCAGTCTACTTGTCAGTGACTTCATGGATTTATGCCATGTTTTGGTCTTGCCGCCCCTAACTTTCTTCCAACCTACTCCTACACCATAAAACATTGCACGTTGAGGCAGACAGTGGTTGAGCATACGTAACAGGTAGCTTACCAAACACAGATTTTTACATTGATTTATCACTGAACATTAATTGATATTATATGTGTCTAGTTCTTAGAGTTGGTTGAATGTAATCCATCAATTATCAATTTAACTAATTATATAAGTGATTCGATAGTGTCAATTGCATCTTCCTGCCTAAAATAAAATACATTGTAAAGTTTGGTCATTTAGAATTGTCAAGGAACTGATATAGTTGTTTTGATACTAAGGATCAGATAATAGGATATTCATATACACAGAAACCCATATATGTATTCATATGTATGAATTAAACCTACTTTCACTCTCATATCATCTACTTACTAACGAATCCCATGGATTAAGACATGTAGCTTATCAAACTAAAATATTTACACTGATTCATTACTGAATACTAATTGATATTGTAGGGCCAGTGAAATGTCACTGAACCCCAGCTAAATTATCTGGCAGTCGGGTCACTAAATATCGAACAGATCATCGATTCCCTTCAAGATCAAGGACAATCAATGCGCATCAGTTAATTATACGCCATGGACTTGCCCATGCGGCAGTGGTTCTACTTTCGTTTGTATCTACTTTAACTAATATATTCTTGTAATAACGTCCTTTATGTTGTACAGTCTTCGGAGCATCCATGGTCCCTTGATACGTCGATGAGGCAATCTACGTAAAGTGCTGATCGCGAGGTGTGACTTTGAATTTAGCTTACACCGTTCCCGTCTAACTCGAGTAGGCCTCCAATCATTCGACATAGATCATCAACGTTGATGGTCTACAATATTATATTGGTCTAGTTCTTAGAGTTGGTTGAATGTAATCCATCAATTATCAATTTAACTACTGATATAAGTGATTCGATAGTGTCAATTGCAGCTTACGACTGTGTAGATTTTGGTTACTTAGAATTGTAGGAGAACTGATATAGTTGTTTTGATACTAAGAATCAGATAATAGGATATTCATATACACAGAAACCCATATATATGTATGAATTGAACCTACTTTCACTCTCATATCATCTACTTTCTCTTTTAATAATGGTACTACAGTATTTGGTGGTAAACCTTTTTCCATTATTGATACTGATTTTACATATTTCATAGTTATATTTGTTAAATCTTCTGTATTTAATTTGAAAAAATCAGCTATCATCCATTCTTTAATCGTTTCATCCCATTCATCAAGTGAATTCCATAATAAATATTTTAATTTCATTTCATTCACTATAGCTTCTAATTCTTCAAAACGTGGTGATTCCGACTTGAAATGAGAAATATAGAGAAAAAAGAGAGAAGAATAAGTAACGTTACGTAGTTGATTCCTATGTTTATTCAGTGAAGAACTTCGAGTTTAGCTACCGCCTCAATGTACTGATCAGGCTTATACATTACGATGATCCTATCTAAATTACATTGATTGAAGCACTAGTTACTAGAGGTTCTACCATGTTAGGATGTTTGATTGGAAAGTTATGAATTTAAGAGCAGCAAACTTGAGATCTGAGAGTGAAGTCACAGAGATGACTGTAAGGTCTCTCCCTCAAAAAACCAGTACCTGTAGAGACTCTGTATCTACATAATAAGAGAAAGGAGCTAGAAAACATTGATTGATCTCCAACTTCATGATTATCCATCATAAGCTTTAAAATCTGAAAAACACTGGGATTCTTTATTAGAAAATTCTCATAAAAATACTATGTAAGACCTGGCTCCAACAGTCAATCTATGAATTCTTTCTAGATCTTTTTAGGAGTAATAAAATGAAACGATTATAATTGTCACTATGTTCACAGTCCAAATTGCCATATTAATGAAATTCTAATTTGAATACAGAAGTAAAGCTCAAAAAAGAAAATGAAGTTGAAAGTATAAACCAACATTAGAAAGTAATGTGATGTGGGTTACTTATATCTACATAAGTAGTATGTGATCACCGTCAGGCATAGAATGTATTCCAGCAGAAGATGGATAACGAAAGAACGGAAACAAAACGCAATTGGTATGAAAATGCATTAACAATAAAATCAGAGACGATCGACTGGTATTTGCAGAAGGAATGATCAAGATTGAGACAATGGATTGATAGTTTCCAAATTAACTATTTACTGTATGGCTGTCAGATTTTACTGAGATAGTCTGTAAGTTTCGTGTCAAATACAATCGATTGTCTCCAATCGTCTTCTTGTTCACTACAGTAAGACATCGAATAAATACATTTGATCAACTCAGGTAATGTTATCAAAGGTATCCTGTAACTTCTTAAAGTCATTACATAAATCTTGATTAGGAATATTACATCTGATAATCACATTAACCAACAGTTGATGGATTCACTTAGTATTATTTGTTTGTATCTTCCCATCGATGTTTAGGACTGCAACTGGTCAGTCTCTTATTGACCATATATGCATACTCTGCGTTTGAAACGAAAGGTACTGAGTTCGAGTCCCAGAGTGAACATCAACTCTGAGATGCAGGTACATCCAGCTGACGGGTCTCAAATAGGACGAAACGCGCGTGAAACTGGATTCCACTGCTAGCCACTATCCATCTTTGCTTACAACAGTTAATGATTATATAAAATTGAAACCTACAATCATTGTTTTTAGGTTTCATTACCATGGTTTAACTTGATAACTTTGAATAAATTGAGCATTACGTAGATTGTTATAAGTAAAAATAATAACAATATCTCCATGAGTAGAAAAATTAGATTTTCTGATGTTTCGTCACTCAATGTAAACCACTTCTTCAGAATAAATAAATAATCAAATCAAAATTAATCCAGATTTAAATAGTACAAGCAAACTACTCAAGAAAATTATGTGCGGTCAATCAGAGAACAGGTCTGAACAAGTCAATGTGATATCATTTCGATCGAGGTGATTTATAAGTGTCATGGATGTAAATTTAAATTCATTTAGTGTTGTTTGTTTGAATCTTCCCATCGATGTGTTAGGACTGCAACTGGTCAGTCTCTAATTGGCATATGTACATACTGTGCGTATTGCCTCGATATAGCCTTAATTCACAAGCATGGTAAGCAGAGATGGATGGTGGCTAGCAGTGGAATTTAAACTTCACCCCATCACACAAGCAAGTGGCTATCAGGACTCAGTGGCCGAGTGGATAACGCGATGGCGTTTGAAGCGAGGGTGCTGGGTTCGAGTCCCAGAGTGAACATCAACTCTGAGATGCAGGTACATCCAGCTGACAAGTCCCAAATAGGACGAAACGCGCGTCCTGGATTCCACTGCTAGCCACTATCCATCTCTGCTTACCATGGATGTAAATTTGTTTGTATGTGTGCATGGTTAGAGATGAAAAAAGATGTGACCATTGTGGTGAGGAAGGATAGACGTTAATTTGTATGTACGATAATAGTGTGAATTGTGAATAATATCAGACACGGTAGCTTGAATAGATAATTCAAGTCAGATGTATAGTGAGGCCTTCTATGCTATTGAGAGTAGTAGGATTAAGCAATATATGGAAAGCTTCAGCTATTCTCCCTTCTTTGTAGTCGGAAAAATTAATTTGTAATATTTAGATGTTTTTGAAATCCATTTGGTACTTACTTACGCCTGTCACCCCTCTCGGAGAAGCATAGGCCGCCCACCAGCATTCTCCATCCAACTCTGTACTGGTCAATCCTTTCCAGTTGCTATTAATCCTTTACAAATCTGCTTCTATTTCCAGGCGTAATTTGTTCTTTGGCCCTCCTATTTTCTGCTTCCCTTCCGGATTTCAAGTTAGGGCTTGCCTCGCGATCCAATTTGGTGATTTCTTTCATGTATGTCCTATCCACTTCCAACGTCATTTCCTAATTTCCTCTTCAACTGGAAGTTCGTTTGTCCTCTCCCAAATAAGGCTTTTGCTGATAGTATCCAGCCGATGAATGTTAAGTATTTTGCATAGACAACGGTTTATAAATACTTGTACCTTCCTGAAGATGGTTGTAGTAGTTCTCCACGTTTCAGCTCCGTACTAAAGAACTAACTGTCTTGACGTTCGTATCGAAGATTCTCACTATGAATTAGTTGACAGTTGTTTTGAGTTCCATATGTTCTTCGATTGAAGAAATGCTGCCCTTGCTTTGCCAATCCTCGCCTTTACATCTGCATCAGATCATCCTTGTTTATCAATGAGGCTTCCCAGGTACTTGAATGTTTCCATCTCTTCCAGAGTTTCGCCACCAAGTGTGACTGGGTCAGTGTTCTCCGTGTTGTATTTGATAGTCTTGCTTTTTCTTTTGTATATGTTGAGGCTTATTGATGCAGAGGCTGCTGCTACATTTGCTGTCTTCGTCTTTAAATCGATTTGGTAGTTTTTGGAAATAACGTAAACTGCTATTGCCGATTTAATTTTAAGTCTATCCAGTTCTACAGGATTATTAGGTGGTTTCTTTGTGTGCCGAATGTGTTCTTTGACTCGAGTCAAGATTTCATTAGATGACTCTACAATATATAGCATGCATTACAATCGACACATCCTAATTTGTACGCATAATTCTGTGTTGACATAAATGGGATTTTTTCTTTTAAGCAAACTAAAGTATTTCGAATTATGTTCATTGTTTTGTAATATACTTTAATTTTGGGTTGTTTTAAAGTTCTTTGAAGTTCTTCTGTTTGTAGTGTCGGTCGATATGTTAAGCCCGTATACTTTATTCTAGCTTGTGGAGAAGCCAATTTACCTATCCATCTTGAGTTATGTTTTGACCTTGTTAATTATTCACTTATTAACCCTAGCTATTTTTATATGAGCATATATGTGTGTACACTTCCTATTCTATTCATCACATGTCTATAACTTATTCTTATCTCACCATAAACATCGATTAACGCTTGGTAAAAGTGAGTTGCCTTACCCCCCCCCCATCTCCAATGTGCGTCGTTTTTGCTTCGCTCGCTAAAATTTGCTTATGTACTTATAGCCTTTTGGCCTGCGTTATTTGACAATGAACTGTAGCTGCCGCTTCTCTTTGCCTTCTGATTTTATGCACCGTTAAGATTTCTATTATAACGGTTATCCAGGTGAACGATTAAAGAAGCATGGCACTACAGAATATTGTACCATGGCGGTACTGCAGTTTTATCATACCTAACTTGTTCAGACCCGGTTTTTTTTAATTGATCATATAATATTCTTGTGCTGTTCCTTTGTACTGTTTAAACTTTGATTAATTTTGATTTAGTTATTTATTTACTCTGAAGAAGTAACTTACACTGAATCACGAAACATCATTCAATAAATAACTTCAATAAAAACAAACTAGAACTTGAACAATAATGTCAACAAACTCATCAATTACTAACCTTTATAAGTTTTGGAAAACGTTTGAGTAAATACTTCTAAAATATATATTTACAAAATACTTTAATGTCAAATATATTTATTAGAATGTGGATAGAGGAAAACAAAAGTACACAGTCAATACATTTCACTTACCACAAATGATGAAGCTTTGACACCAGCTCGTGCAAGTATTTGATCCTAGAATTGTAGAAAGTATAAGGTGTTCAGTTATCAAGCAATTATAGTTAGTCAGCTACAACGTAGGACCAGGCACATTTATGCATCGGTCCAAGTTGCCATACCTCGTTGGCACAACAAGATCAACACCGGATTCATAGAAGTAGTTAATTTAGTGGTGGTAGTATATAAAAGATAGGCTGTATATAAGGATATAGTATAGGAAGGAAGAAAGTTATGAAGCAATTTTAATCTCAAGATTTAAGGGAAGATAAAGAGTGTATAAATCTACGCCATTGTGATCGATTCTGAACCATGTCACCTAGAGTCTCCAACCATTGGTTAAGATAGTCACGCGGACCCCAACCAAGTAGTCTGCATCTACCTACATGGCTCAGACTGGAAGTTAGTGACTTCAAGTACTGATGCCATGTTTTGGTTTGGCCGCCCCTAACTCTCTTCCAACCATTGCCATTACTAGTCAGCATAGCGCGTCGTTGTAATCGGTGTTTAGGCATACAGAGTCAAATGCTTTCAAGCCAGGTCCTAAGCAATTATAAATGATGTAAATATGAAAATAAATGTCCTCCTTTTGAATTCTATGCTTTAAAATGTGACTTTCTACACTTACCAGTATCGATTCACATCTATTTATATTTATCTAAACTTTTTAAACTTATATTACATCAAATCAATACTACTGTAGTGTGTGCTACTGATAATGACACATATAAGTAGTATGTAACACCAATTGGAAGTGGAATATCTGTCAGTAGAAGATTGAATGGAAGAGAAATAACAAAAATCTTCTAGTTTATCCGAGATCATGTCATGAATATGTTATTTTCATAGTCCACAAAACGAAGTACCTAGAATGGTAATTCATATTGACTCTGTGAACTGTACATTCTATGATAAAAATATCATCTTTTAACCAATGAATATATTTACAGCATTCAGTGTTTATTGAAGAGGGCTTTCAACTCAGTGTCTTGTTGTGCTAAAGAGGTATGGCAACTCGGACCCATGCATATATGTGCCTGGGCCTACGTTGCAGCTGACTGACTGAAATTTAAGCACTATGAAAGCCAACAACTTCAAATGTTGAATTCATGAGTCGATGTAGGCTAGAGCACTATTGAAAACCTGGAAGTACTAGAAGGCCGTTTCATCCTAGTTTAAGACTTCTCTGCAGTGCACATCCACGATCCCCCCTGTGGGACTCTAGCTTACATTGATTCATGAATTCAACTTCAAATGTGACCCATTATATGTGTACTGTTATGTACAAATCCATGTCGTCGACCAAATTTCCAAAGCTGTTCAATCTTCAGAATTTGTATGAATAATAGCCATATTCAGACGCTTCGATGTATTGATAACCATATTTCATACTGAATATTATGCATCGAATGTTAGTCATAAAATGATTACAATAGATGAAAAAGTATATAACGTTTTGTTATACATAATGAATTATTGGAAAAAGTGAAATCTTAAGTTATTGAACGATAAATCATGGAATGATCTACGTTAAACAACCGTTGAAAACCTGGAAACATTGGATGTCTGTTTTGTTCAAGAATGAGATTTCTCATTCGTGTTCATCCACCATATCACATCCTGGAATATAGTACAGAATCTTCATTCTCACTCGCGAAAGCTTAACTTCTAGACTACTGAGACAGCATACAACGAAGTCCCATACTACAATGGGACGGCCATCCGATGCTTCAAGGTTTTTAATGATCTAGCTAAGATTAGATGGTAATTTAGAACAGAAAATAATACAATCTCCCCAAATTCTGTATACCATGATAATAATAATCATGTAGTCATTATCGACTAGCTTCAAGATATAAATCCTGGAGTTCAAGTATGAATTATTGACTAGTGGAGTTCATTCCGTGTTGGATGTGAAACAGTTATCCTCTACAGTCAGTAAATGAAAGGTTGAACGATATCGTGGATTGATCAAAGCTAGACATTAACACGGTTGGATCACAGCTCAGTAGTTTATATGTTAAACGTTTGTAAGCAAGACCTTAAATCTCGGACTCGATTCCTGAGCGCAGGATCATAGATGCTTACTGCTGAGAAGCCTCATACTACAATATAACAGCAGTTCATTACTTTCAAGTTTTCAATGGCTGTCTAATTTAGATCGGTTCATAATCTCAATGGAACTCGATAGTCCTTACAACTCTATACTGACAGTATTGTAGTAGAAGTCTATTTGGCAAATTTTTGTGTATTTTGCTTTTAGAAATATACTATTAGAAAAATAGTGTTAACATCATTAATGTAACAAAAAAAACTTTGATGATAACGTTAAATACTACTTATTAAAATGCTATACATAATCGAATGCTTATTAACTTACTTCAATTGATGTACCCGTTAAAGCTTGTGCAAGGTCCTAAAAAAAAAATAAAACAGATTGTTCAGTTAATAAAAATATAATTTATGACATCATTAATAAAAGATGATAGTATGGTGTGGGCTACTTATATCCACATAAGTAGTATGTGACGATGATTGAGCATGGAATGTATTTCAGTAGAAGATCGATAAGGAGAGAACGGCAACAGAACGAAATCGGTATGAAAATGTATGAACAATAATAATCGGAGACTATGAACTGATATTTGCGGAAGGAATAGTCAAGATTGAGACAATTGATAGTTTGCAAATTAACTGTTTACCGTATGGTTGTCAGATTTTAGTGTGATAGTTTGTAATTTTCGTGTCGAATACATTCAAATTTCCTCACCTGTATTCTGTTCATTACAATAGTAGCCAATTCATTAGAATAAATACTATTAACTGATCTCTAAGATTCAACTCAATCATTAATATTAGTAGTCAGTTTATTTGAAGTCCATAACCACCGAGAATAATAACTATTCAATAATGAAGGGATGTACTGGATTGTGTTCATTTCTCATATCATTTTACTAAAAATATTTATAGGAAACATATTACCATTTTATTATTACCATGGTAGCTAACTGTTCATGAATAATCATGATAAGATTTGTATGTATTGATTTTGGATAATCGAGAAACCTTGGCTTATGTTTAGTTCTAGTTGTTAGGGACCAGAAAGTTATTTATTCAGTCTCTCGAGAACTGATTATTATTATTATTGCGTTCATAAACAGTTGTTTAAGCAAAATACTCAACATTCACTGACCGGATACTATCAGCAAAAGCCTTCTGTGGGAGAGGACAAACCAGCTTCCAGCTGACGAAGAAATTAGGAAAAGGCGTTGGAAGTGGATGAGACATATATTAAGGAAATCAACAAACTGCATCACGAAGCAATCCCCAACTTGGAATCCAGAAGGGAAGCAGAAAAGAGAAAGGCCAAAGAACACATTACTCCGGGAAATAGAAGCAGATTTGAAAAAGATGAATGTTAACTGGAAAGAACTGGAAAGGATTGCCCAGGACAGGGTTGGATGGAGAATGCTGGTGTGTGGCCTATGCTCCTTTACGAGGGGTAACAGGCGTAAGTAAGTAAGTAATTATTGCGTTATTTAAACTAACAGTTTTCAATGTTAGAATCAGAAATGTCACGATTGAGTTGTTCAAAATACTGCTGATCAATTTGCTTATCACATTCAATCACTTGAGATTAAACAGACTACACGTAATATTGAACATTTAGACTGTTAATCATCAGACATGATTGTTCCTTCATTTCCATACCGATCACCCTCTGTTCTCATTCTCTTCACTTTGATTTTCTCAAGCTTCTGCCACCAGCCATTCCATTTCCGATTGGTGATACATACTATTTATATCTGTCAACATCAGCAGCACATACCACACTCATATCCGCCAATATATGCAGCATACACCACAGTAGTATTCTCATTTTTAACTTACTAACTACTCTAAGCTAGATCAATACTGAAAACCTTGAAGCATTGGGTGGTTATTCCGTTTCAGTATGGGACTCTGTTGTATGCTCTCTCAGTAGTTTAGAAGTTAGACGTATGTGAGTGAGACCGGAGATTCTGAACTCCATTACAGGATGTGATATCGTCGATGCAAACTAATGAGAAGTCCTGTTCTGGAATTAAACGACCATCCATTGTTTCCAGTTTTTCAATGCTGATTTAGCTAAGATTAATTCATGATTTAAAACTACTGGTTTCGAATCAGGGTTTTTCAACTACCCTATGTGGACTCTCCGTATTCACCAACCTGGTTAACTAGCTAGATGTTCGTTTTTCGTCCTCTCAATCTCGTAAACAACACCTCCGGTGGCGCGAGAAGGCAGTGAGCTGGACTTTCCTGGCAGGGGTTGTATGCACGTGGCTATATGAGAGCATTTTGAGAGGTTGAGCTGACTCTTCCCTTCCTCGGGCGTATCAGGGTATTTGGAGGCTCTTAAGTCCAACCCATAAGTGGACTATCGCAGTGAAATAGTATATAAGTTTATATGCAATAATATGTATATAGGATGAAAGAAATTGAATAATGGGGTAACTGGGTTAGACTGATTTACTAGTGAATGTTTGAGAATTACTCACATTGATTAGATGCGTTCACTTACTTTAAATTTTCGATGATACATTTTATAGGTTGTAGCTCTGTTTTGTAACTCATCTGTTATTATCTTTAATCTAGATAATTCAGAACGAATAGTTTCACGTTCTGCTGTAACATCTAAAAGTATCGGGTTCTGTGAACAAGTACATACATAAAAAACAAAAAAAAATATAATTCATGTTTAAAAGATCTAATCAGTTAGTATCATATTTAGTAAATATTGTACTTAGAATAATGGCAGAATATAATCAATCAATTGTGATTACATCTCAGTCCTAAAGGAGGTCGACCGCGGCCCGAATAGCTCAGTGGTAACGTCTCTGACTGTGAAGCTGAGTGACACGGGATTGAATCCGTCAGGGAGCACCAGTTCCCTCAAGATTACAGGTACACCTTGCTGACCAGTGCCAAGTAGCACGAAACCCGGGTCCAGGGTTTCCTGTTGACCACCTCCAACCACCATCTTATCTCAACATAGTGCACGTAATGTCGAGCCACATTGCAACTTGATCGATAGCATTCGATCAGCACTAAGAAGGACTTGACACGCATGACATTGATCACCACCTAGTGATCAATCGATTGTGATAATCTAACAAATAATCAAAGGAACTCTCAGAACACTGGACAGCTATAAAGTATTTTTTTCTGGATGTATTCAGATAATTGAATGTAATGGTTCACTTTGAGACTTTCATTAAGACCTTTAGAATCTATCAAGAGTATGGTACCTTTTATAATGATAGTTAACTTTATTTAGTTCCTATAGGAGTTCAGGCTCTTGATTGCGATGAATTAACCGTAAAAACACCAATAAACTGGGATCAAATAACTCATTTACCGAAGGACAGCAGTATTAGTTATAAACTAATATGTTTAAACTTATATGGAAATAATGTTAGGACAGTTGAATAAACTAATAGTCGAATTAAAAAGAGATAAAGTTTTTCTTTCAAATCTACGACGATTATACACATGGGTAGTATATTGAAGGGTATCAGTATAAGATGTACCATATATGTTTAAAGTATGTTTAACCTATATGGTTGTTTATGCAACTTTCAATTAAAGCTGTGAATAACTAGATATTGATAGAAATCGAATCACCACATACCGATTCTGTGTTAAAGTAAAAATCCAGAGTCTAATTTACAAATGTAACAGTTCTCAGAGTTTTGATATTTTGAAGCTATGGGATAAAGATGAGCCAATAGATAATAAAATGCTCTTGAGGCGGGGTCGTAGATGCGCACTGCTGAGAAGTCCCACAATAGGACGAAACGGCCGTCCAGTACTTCCAGGTTTTTCATGGTGTTTTAGCTTCAATTGACTCATGATTTCAACTATAACAAATTGAAATGTTTACTCTAATCGATATCCATCTATTGATCAGTCAATATCAGATTAGAATCTTAGATTACTATAATTCAGTCTAAGTTACCACAACCCTAGCCACCATATCGATAGAGGAAACAATAAAAATGACAAGCTGAGAAATATGAATAGCGTTAACTACAAAATAACTCCGAAACCGAAAAGTAAACTTCAAGAGAAATAAATCCGATTAGGAAGTTATAATTGAGATTAAACTCAAGATTTAAAGTAATATAGAGAATGAATGCTACTGAAACTAATCTCGTGCTACGCTGACCTATTTTTCCAATCTCTGTTTACGATTACTGTGGAAGTATGGACCGAAAATTCTCCACCTAGAGACAGGCTTCAGGCCATTAATTAATGACTTCATAGACTTTAAGACAAATCATGAATTTATGTCTTGATATACTTGTATCTAGTTTTCAAGAAATCAACATCTATGTTAGTCAATATTTCATATTGTCGTGATCAACAGTAATAGTTGTGCGAGAAGGTTACCTCAAAATAATTAAATCAAATTAGTCATTATTTTATTCCCATAGTTCAGTATTAACAATCAACATCGTAAAAATTGACTTGGTATTGTTTGATTGATTGTCCGATTGCTGTTTACGACTGCGATTGATCAGTTTCTTATTGGTATTTGTTCATACTATACGCATTGCCTCGATGTTGCCTTAATTCACAAGCATTGTAAGCGAAGATGGATAGTGACTAAAAGTGGAATCCAGTTTTACGCGCGTTTCGTCCTATCTGGGACTCGTCAGCTGGATGAACTTTCATCACAGAGTTGGTGTTCACTCTGTGACTCGAACCCAGTACCATTCGCTTCAAACACCATCGCTTTATCCGCTCAGCTACTGAGTCCTGATAGCCATAGTACTGTTAGCTCTATCGAGGGAATACGCAAGGTATACGCATATACCAATAAGAAACTCATCAATTGCAGTCCTAAACATCAATGGAAAGATTTAAGTAAACAACACCAAGTGAATTTAAACTTGACCCCCTTTCATAAGCAAGCGGCTATTCGGATCATTAGTTAAGTGGATAGCACGTTGGCATCGGAAGCGGTCCATACGGTGTTGTATTCGTGAAGTCATCATCACCTGTGAGATGCAGGTACATCCAGCTGACGAGTCCCAGATAGGACGAAACGCGCGTCTTGGATTCCACTACTAGCCACCTATCCATCTTTGCTTACAATCAACATCTTAGTTTACGATTTTTTAATATCGGTATTGGGAGGTATTGTGAAATTCAAGTAAATTAATAAATTATAAAAATCCAAGGAATGTAAATTCATGCTATCTATCTATATAATTGCGTTACATAACAACTCAAAAAATTGTCACTTATGGTTGATTTCAATCTTGAATAATCCTTAATTCATCTTTCTATTGTTTGTTTGAATCTTCCTAATGATATTTAAGACTACAATTGATCAGTCTTAGAGTGAACATCAACTCTGGGATGTACGTACATCCAGATGACGAGTCCCAAATAGAACGAAACCCAAGTCCTAGATTTCACTGCTAACCACCGTCCATCTTTAAATAATTCTGTATTTTGAAACTTTCTCCATCTTACTAGTTCAAACTATCTCTTTAATGAGTAACGAACAGTAAGGGTATTGAACAGAAACTAGATACTGTGATCTAAAATTACACGATTCAATGTATAGATTACTACTTTATGAATGCAATGATAAGTAGAATTACTTACATTCACAGCTTGTTTTACTTCTTTAATATCATGAATTAATTCATTGACATCTTTTTCCAAAGAACCAAAAAATTTATCAACACATACATCACGATCACCAAGTGCTCTATCCATAGCATTTTTAGCTCGATCAATAGATGGTATAAGAGTCTTAAAGATGAAAGAGAATATTCAACATTATTTATATATAATTAACATACCATGTAACTGGATTCATCATGAAACATGAGGACTCAAAAAAACATCTTCACTTGTTTAGATCTTGAATTTCTCCAATCAAAGACTAGAAGAAATGATTGCAGTGATTATAAATGCCTATGTGTATGCCTATGGGTATACACTTACACATTACTTACTTACTTTACTTTGTAAGTAATGTGTAAGTGTATACCCATAGAAATTCATCGTGAAGTACGCTGAAATGAATGAACACGTCTGGTACTGAACAGTTCACAAGAAAACCTCCTTCTTATATCTTGACTTTGAAGAAAGTAGAACCATTGGATAAACCAGTCATAGAATTAACGGCATGAAATGACATGCACAGTAAAACAAACAAATATCGTCGAGTACTCTTTTTACAGTTTCTCCAATCCGACTTTTCAATTTGCTTATACATTCCAAGAGCATATACATTGAAAGAACAGAGAGGGAGGGGTACATTTTTGTATTTGTAAGTATGCCCTAAACAATTTGAGATTAAAATATCCCACAGCCTTAAACAGTTCACTTGCTCGACATTAAACTGGCAATTGAGAATCATAAACCTTCGGGTTTTTTTCCTATATTTTTTATGATTCGTCAATATGGGATCATGAATAAGAACTCATTCCTTCTAGAATTCAGATAAACAATGTAAGTATTTTTCAACGGAAGAAATGAACCTAATATATTAGAATATTGTCAAATCTTTATTTTTATTATCAGAAAGGGTTTTGTGGAGATTTAATATTTTCATAGCTGAAATCATGAGTCAATTGAAGCTAGACTACCATGGAAAACCTGGAAGCACTGGACGGCCGTTTGACTCACGCTTTCAACTATGAAAATACTAAATCTCCACAAAACCCCTTCTGATAATAATAATAATAATCATATGCTCACTAGTGACCGACTTCGAGAGGTAAATCCAGGAGTTCTAGTGAGAAGCAGTAGCCAGTGGAGTTCAAACCACGTCTGTTGTGAGATATCAACTCACTGAAGACAATTGGTGAACGGTTGCTCAACTTCGTCGATCAGTTGAAGTTAGACATTAACACCGTTGGATGCCGTCTCAGTGATCTATTAGTTAAGTGCTCTGCCGTGAGACTGGTAGGTCCTAGGTTCGAATCTCGCTCGCGAGGCGGGATCGTGGATGCGCACTGTTGAGGAGTCCCATTATAGGGCGAAAAAGCCTTAAAGCAGTGCTTCCAGGTTTTCCATGATGGTCTAGCTTCTATTGACTCACTCTTTCAACTATGAAAATCTTTATTTAATGACAATATGAACATACTTGATAGATTGCATAATCTTCTGGTGGTACTGGAATAATGAATGATTCAACCATTTCATATAGTTCTTTAATAACTTCAGCTTCTTTTTCAATTGGTTCAATCTAAAATTAAATAAATAAATTTTTTGAGAAGTTCAATTGTAAAGAAAAAATGAAATTTACAGTTGAACAGACATAGCAATAAAAATGTAGATAGATTGATATACAAATTACTTATTAACGCCTGTTAACCCTCATGAAGTAGCATAGGCCGCCCACGAGCATACTCGATCCAACAATATTCTGAGCAATCCTTTTCAGTTCTTCCCAGTTGTTATTCATGCTTTTCATGTCTGCTCCCAACATTTGACGCAGCGTATTCTTTTGGTTTTCTCTTTTCCTCTTCCCTTTAAAATTCCAAGTTAGCACTTATCTCGTGATGCAGTTTGATGATTTCCTCAATGAATGTCCCATCCATTTCCACTGTCTCTTCCTAATTTCCCCTTCAACTGGAATTTGGTTTGTTCTCTCCCACAGTAGGTTATACCGATAATATTCGGTTAATGAACATTGAGTATCTTGAGTAGACAATTGTTTATAAATACTTTTCCTGTTTTGATGATGGTTATAGTAGTTCTTCATGTTTCAGCTTCATACAGTAGAACTGTCTTGACGCTCGTATTGAAGATTGCGACTTTGATATTGGTTGACAATTGTTTTGAGTTCTATATGTTCTTCAACTGTAGGAATGTTGTTGTTGCTTTGCCAATCTTTGCCTTTACGTCTGCACCGGATCCTCTCCGTTCATTGATAATGCTACACAGGTGTGTGAATGTTTCTACCTCTCCCAGAGTTTATCCATCAAGTGTGATTAAGTTGATATTCTCCATGTTGTATTTGAGGATCTTACTTTTTCGCTTGAGCATGTTGAAACCTAATGATGCAGAGACTGCCGCTACACTAGTTTTCTTCATGTGCATTAGTTGACGTGTGCGTCATAGAAAGGCCAAGTGAAATCAAATAACACTCAGTATGAGATTAAAGCAGTTTAAACATATTTAGAAAACGACAAGTTTATTATGCAATGTTTAATATAAATTATGTAATTAGATTATAGATCTTAGAGTATAACTCAAATGTAGAATAATTCTTGAAGTAGATTTTATTTATAAATGAAATGACACAATAACTTTAAAATTAATGTGAATGATTATACACTATGTCCTTATGCAATTGTACACTTAACGTACAGTATTGTATTTATTAAACAATTGTCTACTCAAGATAGTAAATGTCCGTTGACTGGATACCATCAGCAACTGTGGGAGAGTCAGTCTTGAGTGCTGTTAAAGGTATGAGGGCAGTTATCACTTCCCGGTTGCCCATACCGTAGAAGGGTTCTTCTAGAGGTATCTACAAAGGAAATTGGATTAGAAGTGGTCTTATTGATCTGAGAGCTTGACCGCTGTGCCCAAGGGACAACTGCCTGAGTTTGGTCACACATGACATTTTTGTGGATAATTTTTTTGTTAGCTCTGTACTTGTTGAGATCTTACCGCCAGAGACGGATATCCGTGGGATAAGGTGAGGTGTACATTTTTAGGCTCGACCTTTTCTAACCCTACACCTCCTTGTGGGAAGGCAGCATCGATGTTATGCTGGTTGTCTGAAGGAAACACCTTCCTGCCATCACACCTCTATACAGTCAGCAGTACGACTTCGTCTTCGGACCTTGGGTTCACCGCTATTAGTCTCACTGCTCTTCAACCGACCTGTCTAGCATGGTAAGACCTTGAGGAACAATCGTTCCAGCCAATATAGCTCTATTGGTTCATCACGATAGGCAATCCCAACCACTACGTCAAGGTAGCAGCAACGGTTCGGACTGTAGGAGAGAACAAATCAGCTTTCAGCTGACGAAGAAATTACGAAAAGGCGTTGGAAGTGGATCAAACTGCATCATGAGATAAGCCATAACTTGAAATCTTGAAGGGAAACGGAAAAGAGAAAGGCTAAAGAATATACTGTGTCGAGAATTGGAAGTAGACATGAAAGGGATGAACAGCAACTGGAAAGGATTGCCTAGGTCAGAGTTATATGGAAAATGCTGATGGTTGACGTATGCTCCTCCATGAGGATTCACAGTTGTAAGTCAATAATTGTAAATTATTAAATATTAAATATTGAATAGTATCTTACTCTATTTTGTATTTGATTTAAAAATATAAAATAATTAACATAATCCAATGTATTCGATGGTAACATTGATAATGTATATTCAGCTTCTTGTGTTTCATTAATTAATCTATTCATTTCATTATGTATATATAATGGTAATAAATGATGTAATATCATTAAACATTTATTAGGTGATGGTAATAAACATGTATGTAATGCTTTAGTATCCATTAAAAATAATCCAATTGATTTAGCCATGGGTACAAGTTTAGCTATCTTGATTTGACGATGATATTTGAGTAGATTTCTTTTAAAATATTGTAAAGCTTTGAATAGGAGAAGAAAGAAAGAAAAGAAGATCAGTGAATGTTTAAATTTTCTTCATGAGTCCATTGAAGCTCGACCACTAGGGAAAACCTGGAAGCACTGGACGACCATTTCGTCCTATTGTGGAACTCCTCAGTAGTGTGCATCCATGATCCCACCTTGCGAGATTCGAATCCAGGACCTACCAGTCTGGCGCCAGAGCACCGCTGAGGAGTTTCACAATAGGACGAAACGGCCGTCCAGTACTTCCAGGTTTTCCATGATGATCTAGCTTCAGTTGACTCATGATTTCAATTATGAAAAATACTGAAATCTTCACAAAACCCCTTCTGTTTACTTTTTCATTGAATAGATATCCGAATTGAATGATTTATGAGACAGTATAATTTAGTCTAACTGATAGTTAGAAGTTATAATTTCATAGAGTTTTATAAACTTAGATGGATAGTGGTTAGCAGTGGAATCCAAGATGCTCATTTCATCCTATTTGAAACTCGTCAGCTGGATGTACCGGAGACTCGAACCCAGAACTGTTCGCTTCAAATGTCATCGCGTTATCCACCTAGTCACTGAGTCCTGATAGCCATCTGCTTGTGCAATGCGGACAGGTTCAAATTCACTTGGTATTGTCAGGTTGAATCGTCCTATTGATGTTTAGAACTGCAATTGATCGGATCAAAGAGGATGAAACTTGCGTCCTAGATTCCACCGCTAGGTACTATCCATCTTTGCTTATAATGCTTCTGAACTGAGGGAACATCGATGCAATCCGCACATTAGCACATATGCCAATAAGAGACTGATCAATTGCAGTACTAAAAAAGGTAGAAGCAAACAACATCAAATTGATCTATAGAATTTTATTTGACTCTAGTTTAAACTCTAGGAAATTCATTGGAATTCAATGAAAATGCTAAATACTGTAGTATGATTGAATAACCTACACGTGCTTCCTTAACACTTGACCAGCTTACTATGTATACATAGAGAGATTAAGACTTAAGTAAGAAGCTTTATTTACCGAGATGATGTGAACTAGGAAGTTTCATTAACCGGACAACTGATTCAGTCAGTCATGATCAGTGTAGAGTTTGGCATATATATTCTCCATTAATCTTCTCTAACTAAATTAGAGTTTTGTGAAAAAGATGCTACTTCAAGGTATTTAATTCGACAGTTACTGAATGCTTCTTTCGACGAATCATCTTGTTTATCTACTCCGTAAATAGTTATGTGTTACATATTTGAACATCTTCAGGTTTACGGATAATGAACTTGATGGTAAACAATCATCCCCTTGGATTATATTGACCTGGCTTGTGAAATATTCATACGAACTCGATTAATATTTGTACATTGGCTAAAAAATTTATGTTTTGCACGAAATAAATCCTGATAATGTTGGTTAGAATGTTAGTGAAGTCTTTGGAATTACATAAGCCGGCTCATATCATAAAATGGCATGCTTGCTAGTTGACTTGTTTTAGTTTTGATTAATAATAAATTGGTTTTCATTTGACTTATAATTAGTATACGCTACAATGATTGTTTGTTTAGCATAGATAGTTTCTACCTTTGTTCAGATTAACTCTGCCTGTAGCACTTCTAGATCTACTGCCAGTCCTAATCCCAGGTAAAGGAGGAGAGTTGGGCATCGGCCGACAATTCCACCCCGTAGAAAAAAACCTTACTAAAAAGCTCTAACCAGAATAATTAATTTAAACCACTTAAACTCTGCCCTCTGAGTTCAAGGAAGAATTATGACGTCTCATGATGAAAGACGAGATTCTTCAGAAGTGTTATGAATAAGTCATTTATTTCAGTATTCATAGTAACTCGAATTCGATTACTGCTTGTAATCGGTGTTCACTACAAACAAAACCACTAACTCATTACGGAAAATTGATTGAAAACTCACTTTCATTAAGACGTTCTACATGATTCATTCCATTAATCTTTGCTAAATTACAAATGAAGGAGAAAAAAATTTTAAAAAAAAAGGATAATCAACAGATAGATTCCCTGTTTTTGTTTTAAAATATCTTTCCTATTTTAGATGATCCAAATGTATGTTCTGATTGGATTGAAGTAATTTGAGAGAAGAGGAAGATCAAAAAAACACAATACGCCAAAAAATGGAGACAGATATGAGAAGAATGAACAAAAGTTGGATAGAACTAGAAAGGAAGGCCTAGGACAGAGTGAGTTGTAGAATGCTGGTTAGCGGCCTATGCTCCATTGGGAGTAACAGGCGTAATTAAGTAAGTAATTTGAGAAAAGTAGACATTTTAATTCAGTTTATACACATGTTAATATTGATAGATAATGAGAATGTAAAGTAATTTCACTATAGAGATCATTGATATAAAAGAAAGCTCAGAAAACATTGTTGAGTGTAGATAATATCTGTTTCCTCAGCTCTCATAACTTAAATGTCTTTTATTTTTTGCCTTTTATATGTAGTCAGTCAATCAGTCACCTACAACATAGAATCAGGCACACATATGCATCAGTCCAAGTTGCTATATCTCGTTAGCACAACAACATGAACACCGAATTCATAGAAGTAGTTAATTTAGTGGTGGTAATATATAAAAGTTAGGTTCTATATAAGGATATAGTACAAGAAGATAGAAACATATGAGGCAAATTTTAATCTCATAGTTTAAGGGAAGACAAAGAGTGTATACACCTACATCATTGTGTTCAATTCTGAGCCATGTCACACGGAGTCTCCAACCATTGGTTACGATAGTCATGCCGATCCCAACCAAGTGGTCTGCATCTACCAATGACGTCAAGCACTGATGTCACGTTTTGGTTTGACTGCCCTTTACTCTCTTCCAAACATCTCCAATACTAGTTAGCATAGCGCGTCGTGGTAATCGGTGTCCAGGCATACGTAACACGTGGCTCAGCCATCTCATTCGATGAAGATTCATCACCTCATCAACTGATTTACCATCGTTCTTTAATACCCTGTGTCTAACCTCACTATTACATACACGGTGATCCCAGCAGATGCGAGAAATATTTCTAAGGCATCTGTGGTCAAATACTAGTAACCTACGAGTATCTTCTACTCTTAATGGCCATGTTTCACAGCCGTAAAGTAGAACGGAGCGAACTGCTGTGCAGTATACTCGTCCCTTAATTGATAGACGGATATCTCGTCTTCGCCATAGGTGACGTAAGTTGACAAAAGCCAAACGAGCTTTTTTGAATCCGTGCTGAGATTTCGTCAGACACCAAGCTATTAGGGCTGATCAGACTTCCAAGATAAGTGAAGTTGTCCACGCGTCCGACTACTTCACTCCCTATCCTTAGTTCAGATGTTGACGCAGGCCGGTCAGTCCTGAAGCAATAACTTGCATTTGGAGGGGGATAAACACATCCCCACTTGTTACAAAAGTCAATTCCACTTTATTAGCAATTATAGATAGTGGAATCTAGAACGCGGGATTCATCCTATTTGGGACTCGTCAGCTGGATTTACCGTCACCTCAAAGTTGATGTTCACTTCGGGACTTGAAACCAATATCGTTCGCTTCAAACCCTATTATTAAGGTGAGACCTGATAGCCACTAGTTTATGCAACGGGGTCAAGTTTAATTTCATTTGATATTGTTTACTTGAATCTTCCCATGGACGTTTAGGACTGCAATTGATGAGTTTCTTATTGTCATATGTGCATACTGTGTGCATTGCCTTAATATTGCCTTAAATCACAAGCGAACCAAAGTGAACATCAACTCTGAGTTGCAGTTACATCCAGCTGATGAGTCCCAAATAGAATAAAACGCGCGTCCTAGATTCCACTGATAGTCACTATCCATCTTTGCTTATAATGCATGTGAATTAAGGTAATATCAAGGCAATACGTACAATATGCACACATATCAATAAATGACTGATCAATTATAATCCTAAACATCAATAAGAAGATCCATGTAAACAATACTAAATGAATTAAACATTTCAAAATAATCAAACATAATCATAGTTGAAATCATGAGTCATTTGAAGCTAAACCATCATAGAAAACCTGGAAGCACTGATTTAAGGACACTTTGTCTTATTGTGGGACTCCTCATCAGTACGCATCCACGATCCCACCATCGGATACTAGCTCAGTAGTTTAGTGGTTAAGCGCTCGACCGCGAGACTGATAGGTCCTGGATTCGAATCTTGCGACGCGGGATCATGGATGCGTACTGCTGAAGAGTCCCATAATAGAACGAAACAGCCGTCCAGTGCTTCCAGGTTTTCCATGATGGCCTACCTTTAATTAACTCATACTTTCAATTATGAGTGTACTGAAATCTTCACAAAATCCCGCCTCCCTACTAATTCAATTTAAGTAGTATAGAAAAAAAAAGACTGTTTTACCTAAATATTCATTTTGTATAGTTTCCATGGTAATTTCATTATTTTCTTGAAAGAATTTCTGTATTTCTTCAAATGTATGTTTATAACAATCAACAGCTTTAAATGAATAATTTAATGAATATTGAATATTTTCAATAATTTTTTGTAATTTTATATCTTCTATAAAAATTTGTTTTAATTGTGGTCCATCACCACAGAATTTCTCTTCAAATTTATTATTAATTAATGGACGTGTAAAGGCATCAAAATATGGATCAGATGTTAAATTTTTAATATTGAATATTTGTTCCTAAATAAAGAAAAAAATTAAAGATAAGATATATGAATGTATCTAAGATAGATTACTTGTAAGGATGGTCCACAGGTGAAGTCGAGGAAGCTTTAAGAAGCCCAGAAGGAACCCGACATATTCCATTCAATCAGCTTTGGGAAGAATATCCTAGAATTGCTACATGGAGCTTCCCTATTGGACAATGCTGATAACTCCCTGTGTGTGGATTGGACAACTATAATGATGATTTTGTTTCTACTAAAAACTATAAATACCTGACAATGCTGTACCATAATCTACACTGTTCGGAATAACATTCCTTATACTTGTCTTCTGTCTTCTGATTTGTGACTTAGGAGGGTCCTAGCGTTCGAGTGCTCAAGTATTGTGCGATAGACTAAGAAATCTAAGTTCGAGATACAACATTACTATTGAAAGCATGGAATCATTTGATGATTGTCTTATCTTAGTATAAAACTTCTTAGCAGTGTGCACGTGGAGCTCAAGCCCAGGATCTTTGGTTTCATGCGTGAACGCCTAACCTCTAGACTCATGAAACGGCATCCAACGATGTTAATGTCTAACTTCAATCAATCTATCATCTTACACAATCCTTGATCCATTATCTGAGGTAGATAACTGCCTCCAAACTACACGAATTGGACTTTACTGGTTACAAATTCAACTGTTATGATTACTACAGTCTCTTTGAAATCTCAATTCTGTGTGTGCACTTATAATTTCGCACGCAAAGCTCAAACCCAGGATCTTTGGTTTCATGTGCGAACGCCTAACCTCTAGACTCATGAAACGGCATTTAACGATGTTAATGTTTAACTTCAATCGGTCCATGATTTTGTACAATCCTTCATCCGTTATCTGAGGTGGATAACTGTCTCTAACCTACACAGATTGGACTCTACTGATCACGAATTCATCTGTTAAAATTATTTAAGTTTCCACAAATCCTTATTTTGTGTGTGCACTTATGATTCCGTACGCGGAGCTCGAACTCAGGATTTCATAACATTCATTAGACTAAATAAATATCAATCAAATGTAGAAAACTGATTTATATCGTATTTCTTCTATATCACTATACATATATGTACTACAAAGTGAATATCAAATCAATTTTAATCTCCTATCTTTAGAAAACAATATACTTCAGTAGTGTAAACCTCATATTGTTCGAAAAGGTTGATTATTCTATACAATGACATCTTCTTATTAAGATTCTATTTAGACATTAGACATTATCATTTGAATGAATACAGCTTTATTTGCTTAAGAAAAGTTGTACATTTGTGGTGTGTGTTACTGATGTCGATGGATATATAAGTAGGATGTATCATCAATCGAAAGTGAAATGCCTGATGGCAGAACGTTAACAAGATCGAACAAAAGAAAATGCGAATAGAGAATTATTGGTCTAGAAGTGAATGAGCAATGAAATCTGTGACGATTGACCGATATTTTGCAAATGAATTATTACTGTATGGTTCTCAGATTGGTTCATACGTCATTTGTTCCTTCAGGATCCTGGAGTCCATGTGCACCACTAGCTTAAATTCAGAGTTTTTTAATCCTTTTGGTGGACTCTCCGTGTCAAAGAGTCGTATTAAAAAGTCGTGTTAAAGAGTCGTACATTCGCTTTTCGTCCTCTCGATTTCGTAGTTAACAACCCGGTGGCGCGAGAGGGCAGTGAGTAAGACTTCCCTGGCAGTGGCTATATACGCATAGCCTTGTGAGAGCATTTCGTGAGGGAGAACAGTCTCTCCTCACTTTCAGCTGGTACCAGGGAATTTGGAGACGATTAAATAAATCAATATTAACCATACATTAGAATAGATAATGTTTCTAAAAAAACAACATAACAACAAGTAATTTACTTGAAATTTATTAATAATTTCCATAATTCCATCATGAAATAAAGATTCATCAGGAACTAATTGTAAACAAGATGGTTCCAATATAATTTCCAACATAAAAAGTGGTGATAATTTTAATTCTTCATCAATTTCATTATCAGATATGTTTATTGGAATCTATTCATTGAAATTTAAATAGTATATAATGAATGATTGAATGACTGTATAAAGAAATGTACAATCATAAGTAATGAGCTAAACGAGCTATTTCTTCAATTATTTTATATTTGTAAATGCCTAAATGGAATAGTTCCAATATTAATTAGTCGTCAGTCAGTCAACACACGACGTGGAACGTGAAATTATCGTTCCTGACGACAATTTGCCATCATCTCTGACTGGCAATCCCTAACTTGGAATCCAGAAGGGAAGCAGAAAAGAGGAAGGCCAAAGAACACATTACGCCGGGAAATAGAAGCAGATATGAAAAGGATGAATAACAACTGGAAAGAACTGGAAAGGAAGGCTCAGGACAGAGTTGGATGGAGAATACTGGTGAGAGGCCTATGCTCCTCGACGAGGGGTAACAGGAGTAAGTAAGTAAGCTGACCGGATCAGTGGTGTCCAAGAAGAGCGTGTATACAAGGTTAATGTACTACTTTTCTACACTTTCCAATAAAAATACTGCCAAAGAACCTTACAATCAAGAGAGCTGAATGCCGCTTTAACTACCGTTGCAGAACCTGTAGAAAGGTAAATGTTTGGTGTATAAATCCATGTACAGGTCTGAAACCAACATGCTCTTGTCGGGTTTACTCTTCATTGAAGTTTAAATAGTATATAATGAATGATTGTATGAATGTATAAAGAAATATACAATCATAGATAATGAGCTAAACGAGCTATTTCCTCAATTATTTTGTATTTGTAAATGCCTAAATGGAATAGTTCCAATATTAATTAGTCGTCAGTCAGTCAAACACAACATGGAGCGTGAAATTATCGTTCCTGACGACAATTTGCCATCATCTCTGACCGGATCAGTGGTGTCCAAGTAGAGAGTTTGTACAAGGTTAATGTACTACTTTTCTACACCTTCCATTAAAAATACTGCCAAATAACCTAACAATCAACAGAGCTGAATGCCACTTTGACTACTGTTGGACGTCGAAAAAGGCGTCTGTTCCAGAACCTGCGAAAAGGTAAATATTTGATGTATAACTCCATGCGCAGATCTGAGACCAGCATGCTCTTTCCGAGTTCACTCTTTACGAAGTCTAGTTGGGTGTCTAAATATCAATGAGGTTAGTATTTTAGACACTGTATAGCTCAAACGGATTTCTATTTGATTGTTACAAGACAATTGCTATACTTTCTTATAGAGTGAGAACCATTGTATACACATAAACCATTGTGATCGATTCTGAGCCATGTCACACAGAGTCTCCAACCATTGATTACGATAGTAACGCGGATCCCAACCAAGTAGTCTGCATCTACCATTATAGCTCACACCAGAAGTTAGTGACATCAAGCACTGATGCCACGTTTTGGTTTGGCCGCCCTAACCAAACACCGATATATCTATTATTAAACATTTTTGTCGATACTCATTTCAGAAAGACTCTAGAGACTGGTACTATTTCAAGCCCATATAGGTTATTTTAGACTCTGGACGGACCAATTTATTCATTCTTCTAAAGCCACATTTTAACCCTGTCACGTATTCGCCAATTAATCCTGACTGTTTTTTATGGGATTGTAGGTATGCTTATTACTTATCTTATTCATTATGTGTCTGTAACTTATTTTTCTTCGGCTATATGGTTCAATTACTTTCACCATTATGCGTCATTTTGTTTCGCTTCGCTTTCTGATTAATGATTGCATTCAAATATCCATTCTTGTATTCGACTTATTTAGTTCCATTATTCACTAACACAAGTTAAGTCCACAATCCTATACGAGGGAAGCCAGGATGTATACTTCGATAGCAATCATTCGATAACGATCATTTGTCCGATCTAACTGAAGTCAGATATTCAAAAGTCACAAAAAGACAAGATCTGGATACTAAAAGAATCGAGGTTTTGTTTCATCCATAAAATCACATGACTATTTATTACATGTAATATGATCCAAGTCAGTAAACATTTTCTTCATCATATGAATATAATTAAAAAGATTCTATCACATTATTATATCCTAGCGAAAACTTAGGTCTGGGTAACTTCCGGGACCTATGAATGGACGATTATTCAATGTACATTCTTATTGTTTAACTATTGAGTAATTAGATTGTGTACATCTATATTTATCTTATTATAAGCTTCATTTTGACTTATGGGTCATTATTATACGATTTACTGTTCCTAAATTATACACAGTTTATTGATTACTGTCCCCCAGGTTCACAGCCACATTTGGCTTGATCTTGTACAGACATTATTTTCTATTTTATGGTGTAATGGTCTGTCTGTCTGGTATATAAACCGAGTATGCTTGAAATAAACAATTCGCATAGCAAAAGCTGTCATTGGTGTTTTTTGACTCAACTGGAAGGGTTAGGCGGATAAGTGACCAATAAAAACGCTAGATTGTTCATACCGGTCGAACGTCATTGTTTTGGCACAGTGTTAAGGTCGTAGAAGTCATATTTCCATTGGTGGATAATTCACATGATAGAAGCCGAATACAAAATCAATAACGAATCAGCATACATCCTTTATTTATTTCGTAAAGTCATAACAAATTGGCGACGACCTTAGTCAAGTCATAACACACATCATTTAAAAGAAAAAACAGGTTAACTTACTGGTTTTTTTAAAGACTCCTTACGTTTCTCTGTACTACTTAAGCTTATATTTAAATCATCAGATGGAGCTTCAACTAATTCATCCACTTCAATTTTATATCCTTCAATTTCATTTAATGTTGGTGTATTATGTAAATGTTCATTGAAACAATTTAATATTGTATCAATTGAATTGGCTGTTAATGTATGTAATGTACTAACAATAAGATAATCTGCAAGACGTATAAAACTATAAGATGAGAAAAAAATAACAAGTTTATTGAAGAAATAGTGTCAGTTTTTAAGATAATTTAATTAAGATGAACACTTAGATAGAAGGTAGTGGTAGGAGGTAGTCGACAGAAAACTCTGGGACTTAGTTCCATACTATTCAGCACTCATCAGCAAGGTATACTTGTAATCATGAAGGAATTGATGCTCCCAGGCGAACCCGATCTCGTGTTTCATCCCGTTTCACAGAGAGAATGCCACGGTGATATCCAGATATCGACTGATCTCTTGTCTTATATTTCCTGTCACAACTTTATATCTCAACATAGTGCACATGTTGTCAAGTCACCTAGACTAGTGGCCATATTAAAACTTGATCATTAGAATTCAATCTACACTAAGAAGGACCCGACCCAAATGAGATTGGTCACTTCTCAGTGATCCACTAACTGTAAATAGATATTCAAATGACTGACATTTCAATGCCCAATGTAAGTTGTTCTTTACACTAAATAGGCAAGAATATTAACGAAATGGCAAACAAGGGGGTTTTGTGGAGATTTTAGTAATTTTATATAGTTAAGATCATGAGTGACTGGCTCTATGAGGTAATTTCTGGAGTTCTAGTGAGAAATCGTGGCCAGTGGAGCTAATCCATGTCAGGTGGAGACAGGTATCTACCTCAGTACAATGGACGTTGGTTGCGCAATTTCGTGGACTGGTTGAAGTTAGACATTAACACCGTTGGATGCCGGCCGGCTCAGTGGTCTATCGGTTAAGTGCTCTGGCGCGGGACTGGTAGGTCCTGGGTTCGAATCCCGCGAGGTGGGGTCGTAGATGTGCACTGCTGAGGAGTCCCATAACAGAACGAAACAGCCGTCCAGTGCTTCCAGGTTTTCCACGGTGGTCTAGCTTCAATTGGCTCATGATCTTAACTATATGAAATTTAAAACATTGGAAGTCGACTGAATTCAAATATTCAACAGTGTTTCCAGTAACATAATAGGTGGAAATTCGACCGACCAGGTGAGAACAAGTAAAAATAGCTATTATAGACATAAGACCTCTTACATATGAGGAGCTAGATCCATTATATTTAGGTAACTTAATCTTTAATATACATTCATGAACTTATGAAATATACATATAACTAGAATCGGAACAAAACACAACAACAGCATTTGTAAACGAACACATACTTATCAAATTAATCATAGGTAGGTGTCTACAATTTCCTTTGTTACCTATGAAGTCTTCACAAATGATCCTAATCGCCAACAAATGTCAGCAAATATATACTCAGGTTTCGATAAGCTAGGTATCAACTTTTCTAAATAATGTTGTAGCTGTAAATAATTCCCCAAAATCAATAGCTTTGTAAGTATTCGACATTGGATGCTGACCACATTAGTCTTAGTAGACTTTTTTAGCTGAAGGCGTTCAGTCATGCATCCGCACCAGATCACGTTACATCTCCTACGATCATAAGCCAGATTAGATCAATCGCTTCTCGATATATTGATAACGCATCAAATATATCTTCCAACCCCTTCGCTTCTGACTTCTGATTTTAACTTGGTAGGGCACGATTCGATTATGGAAGTTGTTACTGGTTAATAGTTGTCAAACTACAATACTGGTGGTATCTTCAATGTACTGACTGATATTGAACTGGTATGATGATCATTAAAATGAACAGTGATTAGATGTAGGACTACCTCCAACTTAAAATAGTGAACAAAATAACGAGTCAACAGTAGCTACATTGAAACATGATCAAAAGAATTTGGTTCACAGAAAAAGAGTAGAGAAACATGACATTATTCACAACTCATTCATACCAAGTTAAACGTTGACAATATTGACGTTTCGTAGCCATTTCTGTAAAAGTCATTTTTTCTGGTGTATCTGATAATACTTCCATATCACAAGCTGAAGAAACATAGCTTGTTCCAATAACTAAAGGATCTGAAATAAGAATTAGGATACGAAACATGATTTCATCTTCATCTACATATGCGAATGGATCTTTCCGAAAAAAAATTGGGGAAACTGAAAAGAGAACATCCACTAACTGAAGAGCTTCTAATGTAAGTGCAACAAAAGTGTGAATACACTGTTTAGAAGTCAGAATCACAATTATTAAAACAAAAACAATCAGGATTTTCAATTTCTTTACATGATATTTCCGTTTAGACTGAATATTTTTAGCTTGGGCGGTTTATAAATAGACAAATTTCAAAATCAATCAATTTTCGGTAAATAGTTTAACTACTTATAACAAAAATAGTAGTTAAAGTAAGTTCATAAAATTTATTTGCAATAGGGCTTATAAAGCATTTTTAATTTTTATTTCATATATCTACAATTTATTTCTGCAACATAAAATAGTATTATTCGGTACGGTAATTATTTATTATCCCCATGGAAGCACTGGACGTCCGTTTTATCCTAGTATAGGGCTCCCCAGCGATGGGCACCCACAATCCCTCACGCAGCATTCAAACATAGTATCTGTCGGTCTCGTACACGAACTCTTTACCTCTAGATAACTCCACAAAATCCATTTAAAAATAAAATAAAACACTGATTCAAATATTAATTTTTTATAAATGAAAATTACCTGTTTTTGAATTTTCCATATTATCTCTATTATCTATTAAATAATCATCTGGTATAAAACCATATTCTAATAATGCTGTACGGCATGCTCCACGTACAATTTCTTTAATCAATTCACGAAATTCATACAGCCTTGTACATACATCATTTAATTGTTGAATTTGATTAGTTAAAAATTCTAATAAAGTATAAGTTTTATCTTTATCTTTATTATCTAATTTACATAAATTCATTTCTTTAATACGATAACACATTTCATGTATATTTAATATAGCTGGTCTTAATGATGAATTTAATATAAATAAATTATTAGTTAATAATTTTTTATTTTGTTCCATTTTTATATAATTTATAATTTTACGCCATTTTATAAAACCTTTCCATAAACAAAATTTTGAAAATGTTGGTATCTATGGAGAAAAAAAGAAAGAAAAAGAAAGAAAGGAATTGATTTAAGAGTAGAAAGAGGGTGGAGAAAGGGAAGCGGGGAAAGAGGGGGGTTATCATTTTTTTTTTACTTTTTAGATATGATTTTAATATTAAGAGTAAACCAGTTTAATTGTTCCTAAACTGGATATTGACGAGATTATAATTTATGGACGAGCTAATCAGGTATAACAAGTCACAGATTTTGTTGCGAAATTCACTGATCCTTTTGAGTAAATAACATTTTGACATTATAGCTGATATCAGTTTGTAATGAAAACCATAAATTTAATTCCTAACCATTATTTTTAACTGTAAATCATAAATCTATATCCCCGCACCGGTTTATAACTTTCAATAGGATCAGGTAATAAGGTGGACATTCTCAAGATCACTTTGGAGTTACTCAAAGGTCGTCCATAAATTATAGTCCCACCGAGATATTAATTGGTCCTAAATTTGACTCCAGATATGTCGTTTGAATGATTGATATTGAGATATACGTATCGAATTAATCAGGAGTATATAAACATTGAATTAACTGGCGTCAGTGTGTAACGGAATTAAATAAGTCAAATGCGAGAATGAATTTCAAATACGTATATTTCATACACTCATCGATCCGGACAAACATTCAGAAGGATAAAGCGAATAGAAGAAAGCGAAGCGAAATGACGTCGAGCGAGGGAGTATAATTTTTGCCTTTTAGATATGTATTCAAAATTAGAAGTAAACAAATCTAATAGTCTCAAAACTGAATCCTATTGAGGGTACTGACATGATTATAATTTATAGATGAACTAATCAGGTATAAGATAATAGGTCATGTATTTTATCAGGAAATTCATTTACTCATTTGGCTGAATACCATTTTGGCATTATAGCTGATGTCAGTTCATGATGAAAAACATAAATCTTATTTTTAACCTTAACAATCAACTGTAAATCATATTTCGGCGGGACTATAATTTATGGACGACCTTTGAACGAATCCTAAGTGACCTTGAGAAGTAGTAGCCAATCAGTAAACAGTCATTAGACAATAAAAATTAATTATACAAAACCAAATCATTGAAATCGATACAGTTATTTTATATGGTCCAAAAACTTGTTAATGTTAGAAAAAGTCTCAAAGGTTCCGAAATCGTAATGCTCACGGTAGAGGAACTCGCCCATAAGAGTCAGTTTCTGGAGCCATAATAAGATCATAAAAACTCTATCAGCCTCGACCACAGCTTCAATATTGTTTATGTGTACTCTGGTTGTGTAAGTTTGTCATTTTTATTGCGCATATATCCCTACAATACTCATACCACTGAACAGCCAAAGCTTTAGTAACATATACGATTATTACAGCCAATGTTACTGGTGCTTTTATTATACAGTTGGCGGTAATCATTATAATATGCCTTAGTCTCAATCTGGATCGAGCAATAAAGGTTCCTATCCTAACAAATGTCTTCCTTCAACATATGTTACATCGAAGGACAACATCACGGTAGTCTTCACAAGGTCTACAAGTCATTTAATTACAAATAAAGGAACTTCTTAGTAGTCCCATTTATTGTAGTCGCTTAATTGTCAAGTCTACTCTAAAATCCTCTGTGAACTGATTGTACTTTAGCATCAGATACTGAGACCGGTTGCCGTGACCTTGAAACTCCTCAAACGCTTCTGATTGTCTCGTTCATAAATCATAATCTCGCCCATATTTCTAATTCATCACACTGCTTTATAACCTTCGTTTCGTCGTAGTTATTAGGTGACATTCTTAAGGTCACTTTAGCGTCACTCAAAAGTCGTCCATAAATTATAGTCTCATCGAGATATTTAATGGCCTTAAATCTGACTTCAGTTACATCGTATGAATGATTGATATTGAGATATACATATCGACTTGATTCGTGTACATAAACATTGACTTAACTCACGTTAGTGTATAATGGAAATAAGTTTAATAGGAGAATGGATTTTTAAATATACATATTTTGTACACTCATCAATCTAGACAGACAATCAGAGGAACGAAGCGTGAAGAAGAGAAAGAAGGGAAATGACGCGCAGTGGAGATGGCGGGTAAGCCAATTCTATTTAATCAAGCATTAGACAATAATTATAGTCACACAAAAATAAGCTACAGATATGTGATGAGTAGGATAAGATGTACAATCACACATACACTCATATAAAAACAGTCAGAGTTGATAAGTGGAATAATTCACAAGGTCAAAATGTAACTTATATAGAATGAATAACTTCACAAATCCAGTAGCTAGAATAAGGTATTTAGGCTTAAGGTAGTAACCAACATTACAGATAACCGAATTTATTGCATTATCTGTAAAAAAAAAACAACCCAAACTCGATGCGGGATCATCATCAATTTATAATCATTGAGTTGACAAAGTTTTTGAATTTAATTCAACAATGAAAGTTCGTTTGCTACTTCAATGTTTTACTCGGCAGTTTGAAGTATGTCACCTATATATTATGGCTGACTAGACCATGAAATTTCGACGAATGTAAATTAAGATCAAGTGTCAAAATGACAAACTTTTGTGATGATCTACTTTTCACAACGAGAACGCGATTGGTATAATGGAAACAATTATTATTATAACCAATTGTACCAGTGGTTGTTTTATTGTACTCAGTTTGTCTAACTGTATCAAAATCACTTTTCGTCCGCTGTCCATCTTGTTGGTTCGAACTTTCTTACGCTCTGCCATTTTGCTTGTACTCTTTGGCACGTCTCGGTATTCTTTCAATACTACGAGATCGCCAATAAATATACCTTATCTGGACCAATAATAGCCTTCTGGTTTTCGGCCTATCGAGGGATTTAAGTCATTATCTTGCGCGTAATCTTATTGTCGTAGTGATCATAGTCAATCGGGACTCGACTCCAACTACACTCTTTTGATAATAGATACTTCAAGTGGTGTTGTATTCTATGATAATCGAGATTTACAACTTTCATTATTGAGGCTATAAATCATACCATACCAGTATCAAAACACAATTATGTACTACTTCAAATAGTTTGCATATTATATATTTAAATGTAATCTCTCAGGTTTAGCAAACTTAAGTGTGATATGTTTTATAAGTAGTTATACCTCTACAACTTCCTCGATGTCCTTTAGTGACTACTATGCAATTCGTTCGAAGCCGGCTAAAGGTGAATACAAACCAAAACATCAATTAACAACTTTATTGAGTAAGAGTTTAAACTATCTATGGGGATATAGATTTTTAAAGTGAGGTCAACTCTACAAATTAAATCAATGGTTGATTACCTTAAATCATAAGGCCCAAAACTGATTGTATTGCAGATTTCTATATCTCTAATTTCACCCCATACATTACATACATACATTTGATTATATACACCGAAATTGTATTCCCTTTGTTTCGTAATGGTATTTTTTACTTCAATACATAAATATTGGTACAAAAAGGCACCAGATACATATGCGCTACACAAATCTCATTCTATTTGTATGAGGGCTGTGATACTGTCCAGGTGCCCAAACTGAAGCAGGTGGTTTTCTTCGAGGGCCATACTCGGAGCCTTCGACTAAAAGATCTGATCCACAGGGCAGTGGAGTATCGTGAAGTGATGCAGTCCCATGGTAGCTGGTGACCAACGATTGATTCATACGCCATTTGTTTCCTCAGGATACTGGAGCCCATGTGCACCATTGGTTTGGAATCAGGGTTTTCCAACTCCCCTAGGTGAACTTTCCGTGTTCACCGACCCAGTGGAAGCGCCGGACATTCGCTTTTCGTCCTCTCAATTTCGTAGACAGCAGTATTGCCACGAGAAGGCAGTGAGTAGGACTTCTGTGGCAGAGTCTATATACGCGTGGCCATGTGAGAGCATTTGGAGAGAGAGAGCGGACTCTCCCCACTCTCGGTCGTACCAGGGCATTTGGGGGCCAATGGTACAGAAACGTACTAAAAAGTGGTTAATATACCAGTTTAGAAAACAATTTTCATCTCGTTAGCGACTTGTCAAAAAAGATGTATCTTTGTTCTAATGTTGATATTCACAGTGGAAATTAAATACAATACTCAACAATTTAACTGCTGATGTGTTATCTATTAAAGTTCAGAAGGAGTTTTTGTGGACATTTCAGTATTTTCATAGTTGAAATCATGAGTCAATTGAAGCTAGACCACCATGGAGAACCTGGAAGCACTGGACGGCCGTTTCGTCCTATTATGGGACTCCTCAGCAGTGCACATCTTCGACCTCGTCTCGCGAGATTCTAACCCAGGACCTACCAGTCTCGCTCCAGAGCACTTAACCGACAGACCACTGAGCCGGCCGGCATCCAACGGTGTTAATGTCTAACTTCAACCAATCCACGATGTTTGAGCAACCGTTCTATTAAAGTGTAGATTTTTAAAAAAAAAACACAACACAGTTAACTACTTACCTGACATATTTGTTTAAATGTTTTATATTCTTTTTCAAAATGTTCCAATGTAATATGTTCTATATCATCATTTGCTATTAAATGTGTACAACCATTTAGGCTTAATGTATAATAATCATCACGATTAATATTTTGAAAGCTGACAACCCTGTTTTATAAGTAGTGATAAGAATGAGAAATGGGAAATGGGGGGAAAATGACGAGAATATACATGTCAATTAATAATAGTCATATCAATGTTTAATAACTTTCATTAAGAATATTGTATATTGAAACATAATTTTGAAAGTGGCTAGCTGTCCCAAAACATCATGGTTTGCTTGCAATTCTTCTTTGTATATTGTTTCACTACTTATTATATTTCAGTAGTTTCAGTTATTTTCAAATATTTATGTCACTGGTCCTGTAAGAAGTAGCGTCTTTGTGTTGTAATATTAGGTTATTTCATCATTTGATACCTAGAGATATTTATCTATCAAATATACCAAATTTTGGATCAGAACAGAAGGATTTAAAATTAACAGGGTAAGAAACATTTGAATTGAAAGAGTGATATTAATTACGCACACTCGATGGAGAAACTCTGGAAGATGTCAAAACATTCACCTATCTGGGAAGCATCGTTGATAAATAAAGAGGGTCGGATGCAGATGTAAAGGCAAGGATTGGCAAAGCAATGGCAGCACTTCTACAACTGAAGAACACATAGAACTCAAAACAACTGTCAACTAACTTCAAAGTGAGAATCTTCAATACGAACGTCAAGACAGTCCTACTGTACGGAGCTGAAACGTGGGGAACTCCTACAACCACCGTCAAGAAGGTACAAGTATTTATCAACAGTTGTCTACGCAAATTACTCAACATTCACTGGCCGGATACTATCAGCAACAGCTTTTTATGAGAGAGAACAAACCAGCTTCCAGTTGAAGATGAAATTAAGAAAAGACGTTGGAAGTGGATGGAACATAAATTGAGGAAATCACCAAACGGCATCACGAGGCAAGCCCTAACTTGGAATCCGGAAGGGAAGCGGAAAAGAGGAAGACCAAAGAACACATTATGTCGGGATATAGAAGCAGATATGAAAAGATTGAATAACAACTGGAAATAACTGGAAAGGATTGCCCAGGACAGAGTTGGATGAAGAATGCTGGTGTGCGGCCTATGCTCCACGACGAGGGGTAACAGGCGTAAGTAAGTAAGTGAGTATTAATTACAATAGAAAGTTAAGCAAGAAAAATTTAGTCCAAAAGGCGAGAACAGATTCGGAGAATGAAAAGTATGAATGGACAATAAACTTAATATTTGGACGAAAGTAAACGATCAATAAAACTCAACCATGAAACGTAATGATTCTAACCATAGATTATGATTATTTCTTAGATCTTGACTTAAGAGTCTGTACTATCCGATATTTCTGAGAGTACGTCAATCACTTCACAAAATGATGATATATGTTTTAGCCAGCCAGTATTACTCTCGAATGCCACAGCCGTCTGACACGTTATGCATTTACGGCCTCATACATAAGCTTACTACTAGTACTAATGCTTACTAGTACTAATGCTAGTACTAGTACCAAAATCCGTACATCCGATATATTGATTACACAATAAGTGGGCTTTTTTAGACAGTCTATGATGAACCAAGAATAAGGGATGTGAAGCGGACTATTAAATAGGGTGGATAAGGTTATAATATTTAGAAATTTATCTCTTAGACTGTTGATTTGAAGTGGATCTTCAGATGATGACATTACTAATACTTTTACAACTTCAATAGCTTAACAAGATGAATAGTTTTAAGCAGCTTAAAAGATATTAGTCCATCTGAAGATAGTTACTATTATAGATAACCTTAATATACTCAATTTCTGATTATTGGAAGATCAAAAAGGGTTAGATATTATCTAGTGTATAGTTTATTCCACAGACATGTTGAGAGAGTAATGTGTGTAAAGTAGAATATTCGACTCTAACGTGGTGTCAAAATTATATTATATTTAGTTATACCCACAAAACAATGGCTTTACAATTCATCGAGAGAACAGCTCTCATTCACTACGAGGAAACATTCGATTAGGCCAACAACATGGAGTCTTCTTCGACACTACGGTGTGCCTGAGAGATAGTCAACATCATACGGAATTCCAATGATGGATTACACTGCGAAATCGTGCATAGAAGACAGCTCATAGACTTGTTCGAAGCAAAGACCAGTGTCAGGCAAGATTGCTTACTCTCACCCTCTCTCTCCTGATGATCGACTGGATCATGAAGACTTCAACATCTGGAGGGAAGCAGGGGATACAATGGACAGCTACAATACAGCTGGACGATCTAAACTTCGCGAATAATCTGCCTCTTCTATCGCACACGCAACAACAAATGCAGGAGAAGCCGACCAGTGTAGCAGCAGCCTTAGCAGCAATAGGTCTCAATATAAACAAAGGGAAAAGCAACACTCTCCGATACAACACAACATGCATCAATCGAATTACACTTGACGGAGAAGCTTTTAAGTATTTAAAACCCTTTACACATCTGGGCAGCATCATTGATGAACACAGTAGATCTGATGCAGATGTGAAGGCGTGGATCAGCAAAGCAAGAGCAGCATATCTACAATTGAACAACATCTGGAAGTCAACTCAACAACCGTCAACCAATACCAAAGTCACAATTTTCAATACCCATGTTAAGACAGTTCTACTGTATGAGGGGCGAAAATCTGGAAAACTACGAAAGTCATGGTCCAGAAGATACAAGTGATTATTAACAGTTGTCTATTCAAAATACTTGGATCCGTTGTCCAGGCACTATCAGCAACAGCCGACCATAAGGTGGAATAAACCAGATTTCAGCGGAGGAAGAAATCAGGTAGCGCTGAAGGTGATACGACACACATTGAGGAAAGCACCCAACTACGTCACCAGGCAAACCCTAACTTGGAATCCTGAAGGCCAAAAGAGAAGAGGAAGATCAAAAAACACATTACGTTGAGAAATGGAGACAGACACGAGAAGAATGAACAAAAGTTGGATAGAACTAGAAAAGAAGGCCCAGAACAGAGTGGGTTGGAGAATGCTGGTCGGCGGCCTATGCTTTATTGGTGGTAACTGTCATAAATGGAATGGAATCGAGTGAATACAAGTGAAAAACATATTTATATTTTTACTACATTGCACTTTTTCAATGTTTAAATTTACAAATCAGGATGATTATCAATATAAGATTTTGAAGATTGTTACGTTTAAATTGATATCACGAATAGATCAATGTTAGACCACTATTGAGAACCTGGAAGTACCAGACATCGGTTTCGTCCCAGCATAGGACTCTTCAACACTGCACATCCATTCATAATAACAATTTAAAATCAAGATAAGATATAAATAGTTCAGTCATTTAGTCAGCTACAACGTAGGACCAGGCACATTTATGCATCAGTCCAAGTTGCCATACCTCATTAGCACAACAAGATCAACACCGAATTCATAGAAGTAATTAATTTAGTGATGGTAGTATATAAAAAATAGGTTGTATATAAAGATATAGTATAGGAAGGAAGAAAGTTATGAAGCAATTTTAATTTCAAGGTTTAAAGGAAGATAAAGAGTGTATACACCTACGCCATTGTGATCGATTCTGAACCATGTCACACAGAGTCTCCAACCATTGGTTACGATAGTCACGCGGAACCCAACTCAGTAGTCTACATCTACTAACATGGCTCAGACTAGAAGTTAGTGACTTCAAGTACTGATGCTACGTTTTTAGTTTGGTCGCTCCTAACTTTCTTCCAACCATCCCCTACACTAGTCAGCATCGCTCATCGTGGTAATCGGTGTTCAGGCATACGTACACCAATTATAATAAGAAAACTTAGTTATTTGAAACAACAACAAAAAAATTCCACATATACTTACTTAAGATTATAAAAATGATATTTAGTTGATCGTTTTGGTAAGGAATTGGTTAAATAAAAGAATTTGATACGTTTATTTTCACGTAGGATATTAATGATTTTCAATATATCATTTTCTCCTTCATAACTTGCAACTTCTAGAAAGTCAATCAATCATAAAGGTCTATATAATAGCTGACTATGTTATGCAGTTTAATATTGATATATTAACAAAAATTAATTATGGTATACTTACTCAGTAACAAAAGTACGATTTCATATACATATTTCTAAAAACTTGTGTTACTGTGATGTATGCTACTGATGTTGACAGATATAAGTAGTATGTATCATCAATTGAGAGTGAAATGCCTAGTGGCAGAAGGTTAAGAATATCAAAGAGAAGAAAATGAGAACAGAGAGTGATCGGTATGGAAACGAAGGAATAATCAAGTCTGGGTATTTTCTAAATAAAGTATTTACTGTATGGTTCTCAGGTTTTACCAATATATTTTGCAATGTTGACTTATGACGTTTGGCTGTCATCACTGTGTTCTAGTTGATAACATGGAGGAGGTCACCTCCTTTCTATCGACAAGAAATGATGCTTGCAGTCTACTAAGAAACATTTTCACTTCCAGAAAAGCCTATTTCACTTCTCTGCGCAACACCTAATGAACTACCACTAAATCATGTTAAGTTTACAAATTTTGAATGCTACGAAGAGCAAAATTACCCGAAATGATTTGTCAAGACAACCAGTGGGTTAAAAATTTTATCCTCGAGTTGCAGAAACAAGTTGTCAGGTATACTTTTGGAGATCAACTTCATGCCTAGCTGCGTGATCGAATAATTGCAGGATTTACCATACCAAATCTTGGAAAAATAGAGCTCATGCAAATTCTGAGGTGTTCATTTCAAGATTCTAGGACTGTGTGTGTTAATTACACCGCAGTGCATGAAACTGACTTCCAGGACATCAAGAATTCTACTACATTACTTAATTATCCCAATCCGATTCGTGCTCAAGGTTATAGGGATAGGCGTTTAGTTGATGGCAATCCTTACTTACGTACTTAATCATACCAAATACTTTCACTGCGGCAAAATGGGACAAATTCAGTCGGTTCGTGAAACCACTAATCAATTCGAAGCGAGTAAAACTAAACTTTGATTCAGATCCCACAAATTCGGGTGATTTTACTAATCATATACTACCCTTTCTTAAAACTACAAGTAATTCGCTTCATATTCAAAGACAACTATATTTCGCCAGGGGTGCCATTCAAGATTTTATCATTGATACCGGTAGTATTCAATCCATCATTTTAGTTGTAAAGTTGAAGTCATTAAATCTCGACGCCATAGTTAAGTCTAACAAAGTTTCTATTGTTAGTAACAACGGCCATGAAATTCTTGTTTTTGGGTGTTGTAACTTAGTAATTACAGATGATAAATCTTAAATCTTAAATTGCAAATTTCTCACCACTGGTTGTGGACCATCTATCTTGTGTCTGGGAAATTTAGGGATGCTCCAGGGTCAGTTTTCCTTATTGACCACTGAAGACGGTCCTAATGAAATACTCGATAACTTGTTAAATACGTGGTAGAAGTGCAGAGGATTACGCATAACTTCAAATCCCTCTCATTCTAATGCAAAAGCAAAAGATGGCAAGATCCTGAAAACAAACATTGATTCTATCACTGCTGCGAAATTCATGGACCCGGACAGGAGAACAGACAAGGTCTGTCAGCCTAGAATCACTAGACTTTACACAGAAAATCAATGATAAAAAAATTGTCAAAACGAAGAAATCTTCGTTTTTATATAAAGCATTCACAGTCAGTTGATGTTACAAACTATCGAGGAACTGATTTTCCACAACCAACAAGAGGTCTGCTTAAGATGATTGATAAACCTATGGTTCATATTCAAGCCAGTCACAACAACCGAATACATTACAAGGGCCAAAGTGAGTTTGTTTCAAATTCTGTTGTTCATTTTGAAACTGATGAGTACATTTTAGATTATAAAAGGTCTATACATATTACACAGATCACAGACATGATGGACCTATGGAGAAAACTAATTACAAAAATAAGGCGTCCAGTAGTGTTCAAATTACCTCAAATTCCGCCATTTGAGGTGTTATTAGTTAACATATGAATTCAAAAGCTTTTAATTTTCATAAAAATACACGAACTCTAGAATGGAAACAACATTTAAACAGCCAGAATGAAGCAATAAACCATTTATAAAGCATTCATGAATAGATCTCAAATACTTACCATCTAGTACTTCTGAAACGGAACAAGTACCTTTTTGGAAATAAAAATAAGATGTGAAACAGAGTACACTATATGTTTATTTAAAAATTACCTGGATGTGCTCTGTATGGATGAGACCTAAGTAAGCTACTAGGTTTAGGTTTTTCACCTCCTTCGACTAGTTCTGAATTCGACAATTTCTTCTAAAGGAGCTTTATAGAACTATGCACCTACCTCCGGCAAGAGCGAAATTTCTGGACTTTGAGGCACAATACCCATTGATGGTCGTTCTCTGTCGATAGGCATGACCCTACGGATCTTCTCATCCTTGTGGAAAACATGAGAGTCAGTTGCTAAAAGTGATTCACGCGCTCTCTTTTGTATTGATTCAGGTTTGTTGAACTCCTGAAATTCCTGTAACTGTGACTGAAGAATACATAAATATCCCCATAAATAAATAGTTCACATTACTAAGGGTTCAACGAAAGGATGTGCTGGAATAGAAAGCCTTTTCGCTTGAGCCACGGTGGGCTTCTTAAAACATAACCTTTCTTTTATCCTATCTTCTATATTCAGTCTAACATTTACATCCCGCGTAACCATCTATTTTCGATGATTGACCCTGTTTTGTAAATTTACCAGCCTAATCTCTATAACGCTTAGTAATATGGCGTATTAAAACAAAATGCCACTAATTCAATCTTGATTCGTAAGTTATATGTATCTCGCATACAAAATCTTAGCGTGACTAGTTGTTTAATAATAAACTGACCCTCATACTACATTTTTTACTCACAATCCCTTAGTATAAAAAGATGCTCAAGGAACAAAATGAATAGTAGAAAAACTGATCATTAAATCACTGTCCTCTCAAAGTTACTTTATGTACAAGCAGTCTTCCAAGTTCCGGATAGATGTTTTCAGTTCTTCTTGACGAAACGAAATTATTTGACCGATTTTAGGCTTTGTTCTTCACACTACCGTATAATTTAGGCCGCCACTTGATCTTTAACAGGTCCATATTTCATACTACAGACACAACATGAATGAAAAGATATTTTCACCTTCTTTATGCCATATGATTTGAACACCACGATCATGCACAAGTTCTCCTTTCATAACTACTTGGGTATGGTACATATTACTGGATATTCGAGGCTTTTTAGATAAGGTTTATGACTAATTGAACCAAATACCTCATTCTTAAACTAATTGAAATTGAAGAGAAATCTTCCTGAAAAGATTTTCTACAAACTAACGCACAAGACCTGAGCTTATTTTTTCCCGTCATCTTGTAGGTAGCTATTTTGAAATAATTTTGGTGTCATATGTCAGCTACATTGAATGACGGTTAAAGTAGATAGAATTAGTTTGGTAATGGGCTCTTCATACCAACCACAGGAATTGATTGGCAGTCCCTGATTACTTTGTAATATTCTGTATGGATATTCATCACGTCATATATATGCCTGGATCCTAACTTGTCCAACATATTCCTGACCTTTATTGTGTGATAATGAACTCTTGGGTAGATATAATCATGTACTAATTTTTAGCCCCAGATTAAAACAATCCATATAAATGATGATGTCAGTCCACTTCATACTCTTTCTTATAAATATTTTTTTACTTTCACAAAATTGTTTCAACTCCATAAACATACGGGTTAGAAACAGTCCGATTCGATCTTTTTTAATTGCCAAACTAATATGGGCCTAAAAATGCCATAGGAATTCGGAGTTTGATAACGTCGTTACACGTTCTTAGTTACTTACGTATGCCTGTTACACCCAGTGAAGCATAGGCCACCGTCCAGCATTCTCCAACCCACTCTATCTTGAACCTTCCTTTCTAGTTCTGTCTAATTTTCGTTCACTCTTCTTCCGCTTCTATTTCTCAAAGTAGGTGTCCTTTGGCCTTCAAGATTCCATGTGGGGGATCGCCTTGTGACGCAGTTGGGTGCTTACCTCAGTGCGTGTGCTATCCACTTCCCGCGCTTCTTCCTGAATTATTCATCTACTGGAATCTTGTTTGTTCTCTACAAGAGTAGGTTGTTGCTGATAGTGTCTGGACAACCGATCCGAAGTATTTTGCGTAGACATCTATTATTACACACTTGTATCTTCTGTATGATGGCTTTCATAGTTCTCTAGGTTTTCATCCTTCATACAGTAAAACTGTCTTGACATTTGTATTGAAAACTATGACTTTGGTGTTGGTTGACAGTTACTGAGTTGACTTCCAGATGTTGTCCAATTGTAGATATGATGCTCTTGCTTTGCTAATCCACGCCTTCACATCTGCACCAGGTCCACCGTTTCCAGTAAGGATACTGCCCTGATATATAAATGATTTTACATTGTGCAAAGCTTCTCCGTCAAGTGTGATTCCATTGGTGCGTGTTGTGTTGTATCGGAGAGTGTTGTTTTTCCCTTCGTATATTTTGAGACCTATTGCTGCTAAGACTGCTGCTATACTGGTAGTCTCCTCTTGCATTTGTTGTTGCGTGTGCGATAAAAGAGCTGGATCATCTGCTAAGTCTAGATCGTCCAGTTGTTTCCTAGTTGTCCATTGTACCCCATGCTTCCCTTCTCATGATCCAGTCGATCATCAGGAGAAAGAGAGAGAGTGAGAGTAAGCAACCTTGCCTGACACTTGTCTTCACTTCAAACGAGTCTGTGAGCTGTACTCCATACACGATTTGGTAGTGTAATCCATCATTGGCATTCCGTATGATGTTGACTATCTCCCAGTCACGCCGTAGTGTTGAAGTAGAGTTCATGTTGTTGTCCAATCCACGCTATCAAATGCTTTCTCGTAGTCAATGAAGGTGATTTAGAGTAATGAATTTCATTCACATGATTGCTCCACAATGATCCGTAGAGTTGCGTATTGGTCTGTACACGATCGATCCTTATGAAATCAAACCGGTTGATCTCGAGGCCAGGCGTCTACAGAGTCCCTCATTCTGTTTGACAACATCTTGTTGAAGACTTTTGCTGGTACTGAGAGAAGAGTGGTGCCTCTGTAGTTATCACACCTGCTGAGATCGCCTTTTTTGTTATTTTGATCAGAAGTTCTTCTTTCCAGTCTATTGGTACTTGTTCTTCATCCCAAATCTTACTGAAGAGAATGTAAAGTATTTCTGCAGCTACAGCTGCTTTCAGTGCCTCTGCCGGAATGTTGTCTGACCCTGCTGCTTTGACGCTCCTGAATTGTCTGATGGCCATGCTGATCTTTTCAATTGTTGGTGGGCCAACATTGATGGCGAGGTCGGTGGGTGCTGCTTCGATGTTGGGTAGGTTCGGTGGAGCTGGTCGATTCAAGAGTTCCCTAAAGTGCTCTACCCACCTGTTTCACTGTTTTTCAATGTTGGTGATTACTTTGCCTTCCTTGCTTTTCACTGGTCGTTCCGGTTTACGATAATTTCCATCGAGCTTCTTTGTTGTATTATGCAATTGTCTCATGTCTTCATTCCTTTGCAGCCTTTTCCGCTGTCATTTCCAGATCTTCCATATATTCACGTTTGTCAGTTCTGATGCTCTTCTTCGCTTGCTTGTTTACTGCTGTGTATTCTGCTTGTGCCTTGGCTTTTTCTGCTCTTGTTCGGTTAGTATTGATTGTTGCCTTCTCGTTCCTCCTTTCTTCAGTCTTATCTAGTGTATCAACAGTGATCCATTCCTTGTGATGGTGCTTCTTTTGGCCCAGAACCTCATGACATGTTGAAATGATTGCCTCCTTGATCCCTTTCCAGTTGCTTTCCATAGCGGTTCCTTCTCTATTGAGTAGATCATGAAAGGCCTGGAACTTATTGTTGAGGGATATCTTGAATTTGTTGCGTTTGTCAGTATCCCGAAGAAAAGCTGTATTAAACTTTTGTGTTGTCCGCCCCGTTGTTCAGTGCTTCCTAAGTTTTAATTTCATCTTGGCGACCAGCAAGTGTTGATCTGATGCTATATCAGCTCGTTTCCTAGTTTTTCACGTTCTCCATCGTAGTCCTGAACTTTTTGTTAATGCAGATATGATCGATTTGGTTCTGTAGTGTGGTCCGATGAAGTCCATGTAGTTTTGTGAATGCGTTTGTGTGGGAATATAGTGACGCCTATGAACAGTTTATTGAATGCACATAGGTTTGCAAATCTCCCACCATTTTTGTCCCATTCTCCTGGTCAATCCATGTCGTCTCATGATATTTTCGCGTCTAGTGTTGTCCATTTCATCCTTGGCAGTTAGATCTCCCATGAGAATGATCAAGTCCTTTGTTGGGCATTTTTCTACGATTCACTGCAGGCTATCGTAGAGTTGATCTTTAACGTCTTCATTGTAGTGGTTGGTCGGCGCATAGAATTGGATGAGGTTCATTGTAATACTCCCTATATTTGTTTTGAAAAGGGCTTTGACGATCCTTGGTCCATGAGATTCTCATCCTATAAGTGCATTTTGTGTTTGTTTGAACATCATCAGTGCAACGCTTTCTGTATGTGAAGCGCTTTCTTCTTTATAGCCGGAGTATATCAGTATCTCTCCTGAAGCTAGTCGTTGTTGTCAAATGTGTTTCACTGATTCCAAGCAACTCCAGGTTGTATCTCCTCATTTCTGCAGCAATTTGAAAGACTCTCCCAGTCTCCCACATTGTACGAGCATTTCATATGCCTAGATAAATGGATGCTCTGGCCGTCAGAAGTGGCACCAGACTCGTGACTTCCGAAGGAACTCGGCTTTCATCATGAGGGGTCATAACTCTTCTAAATGAAGACTTCTAACTTCCAGGGCAGAGTTCAAGTGCTTTTCTGGTTGTCATTTTTTGGCGACTTAGTTTTCTACGGGATGGGGTCACTAACCACACGTCCGACCCGCCTCCTTTATCCTGACTTGGGACCGGCAGTAGCCCCCGTAGGGTCCACAGGTGGAGTTGGCACTAATATAAGATCCATTTTGAAGGTTTTGTGTGAGAAAATCTCTCCATGCATACATTTGCAACTTGTTCTTAATGGTTTCTTTAGTTGTACATTTTTGATGCCATTTGAGATTGTAATGTTTCACTTCATAACAGTTTTAGCATTTTCTCTTTCGCTTTCACTAGGTTTCTATGCTTCTTTCTGAATCGTATCCATGTTGTTTTAGATAACAGTTAATCTTGTCGGCAGCCATTTGATTGTTTCCCCTTTGATTGTGTCGCTTGAATCGACTAGGATCATACATTTTGGTTGTGAATTGAAGCACTTTCCCAGAACTGAAAACACTTTGTATTATAAAGCAAAAAATTGTTATCTTTTGAATGGAATTTTACTTGATCTATCCAGAAAGGATGAAATTACACTTTTTTTTGCGTTCGATTGATTATTGTGGGAACAAATATTGGTTGAATAACTGAGTGGTAATATTTGTTTAGAACCGTTGTTTCCCTAATCACCTTGTTCTGAATTCGATTGGGATACGCGCGTCTCTTCTCACCCAGACAGTTATTCTTCAGCCAAACCTAGTTTGGATCTTACAATAATTTAACACCTTTATGATTGAAAGATATCAACACAGTCAAATCAGAAGTCAGGATGTATTTTCGGGAAGCTTTCGATGTTTTGAGAGCCGCTTGACTCAAGCCAGCTAGCAGTTTCAAGGGACGAAAAGCACGGAGTAGCCTTTAGTGATTTAGTGCTAATGCGTGACCTAGCGCTTTCAGCTAGGGCGTGTCTATTAAAACCTATGAGGTTAGCACCCATTTCAAAGACTTACGGAACTATTTATTTTGGGATTTATTTATCCACACAGGCCCTTCCGAAACTGACAGATAAGTGGTGCAATTTTATTCAAGTAAATATCTACCATATCGGGTTGAAACCTGAGTTCACCAATAATTAACAGTGAAAATTTCGCCATCTTCAGCAAGGTCAGCAAGTAGTACCACAATTTTTGCATGACAGTTTCTATGATAATGAAAGCATTCCTATGCACTCCAAATACTCAAGATGTCATCGTGTTAGAACTCTGTGTTTTATTGGGATGAATGACAAGATTGATAAACGTCTGTCTAAATAATAATTAATGAAGATACGTGGTGGAAGAAGTCTTATTATAAAATGTGTCCGACAAATAAAATAAACATCATACATTAATAAACTTTTTACTGCCTCATAGAATCGTTGGTTAAAAATATACATAAATTTTTGGTAATAACGAGTACCACCAATACGTTTATGGTTTTAACTATGTCAGGCTTACAGTTTTTTCTGCTAAAATCGTTCATAGTTCTACAATACTGACCACGGTTCAATGACGTATTAAGCGATGAAATATCACAAACTACATTCAAAACGCCAAAGAAAACGGAGGTTTACTCGGCTTTTTTACTCAATTGTACGCTTCCTATTACTGGTACTTAAGAGAATGGGCAGCTGTTTTAAATTTTGCTTCTTTTTTTCCTCCATTGAACAAACTTTTGAAATACTTTCCTGTGCTTTATCTGAAAATTCTACAGGTTGTTCAACCTTCTTAGTTTTTACGGTAATAAAAGATTCTCATGAACATACAATGTCTTGTTCCAGAATTCATCTAGAGTTGTAGTTTTGCCCATGTCAACAGACATACTGCTTCTTGCCACTGAAAGCCGATCATTGGCCGGCTGCTCTATTCTTATGCACACCCGAGGGCTGATGAGAAGTAAGAAACAAAATTCTGATGATATACTAGATAGAGATCACATAGCAGTAAAAAAATTGATGTTTGTGTCTATGAGTAGTAAATTTTCAAGTCCTTAGTATTTTAACACCAACAAACCACTATATAGTCAAGTGGCGTGTTTACATGATCGTTTGTTTTGATATAAAGATTATCTCAAAAATAACCTCATAGTAGTTGGCAAAGGCCTCAAATAAAGTGAGCACACCTATGTGACTCAGAGGAAAGTCCTTAAAATGACATGAAATAAATGGATTATTTCTTCATTGTTTCAGAAGCTTCCAAATACGTAAACAATTCTGAAATTACCTGTGTTGGGGTGACAAGAAAAGCTCAGGCAACATTAAGCACTTTATCCAATCAGCATTTAACTGGAAGTTTTGCTAGAAACATTGCGAAGATGAAAAGTCACATGTAGAGTTTCTGATTGACTGAATGCTTCACTGCTACTATGTTTAGTAGTATTCTACAATTTTCGGGAAAACCCAAGGACTTCTAAAATACTATAAAAGCCCTATATTTTCTGTACATAAATGGACCTTTGGAGTAAAGTGTTTCCCGCATACTTTGCGCCTTTTCTCTCTTGTTAAAGTGGCGATGTAGATTTACCTTGGTTGGGGGTTACAAGACTAGTGTAGACCATCAACGTAGATGATCTATTTCGAGTGATTGGAGGCTTACTCAAGTAAGACGGGAACGGTGTAACGAATAAGCTAACTTCGAAGTCACACCCTGCGACCAGCACCTTGCGTGGGTTGCCCAATCGACGTATCAAGGGACCATGGATGCTCTTGAGAATGTACAATATGAAGGACGTTATTAAAGGAATATATTAGTTAAAGTAGATACAAGCGAAAGTAGAACCACTGCCACATCGGCCAGTCCCTGGCGTATGACAAACTGATGCGCGTTGATTATCCTTGACCTTGACGGGGATCGATGATCTGTTCGATATTTAGTGACCCAACTGCCGGATGATTTGGCTAGGGTTCAGTGACATTTCACTGGCCCTATACTAGCTTAAGATCCGAGTATAGCGTTTACTCAGCAAGACTTCTCAAACTGCATATAGCTCCAGACTGCTAAATCTCGTCCACTACTGTGGTTTATTGACATATCTGTCTGCTTTTATTTTGTCTTGTTTCTTCTGAAATCATTATGCTCTTCTTGTTTCCGAGACATCCACAGTTTTGACATATTGTCTAAGACAATGATCGTTCCATAGTATGTATGTAAGTCCCTTTTCTGTATGGGTTTGTAAGTATGTTTTTGCATGTATGTGAAAATCCTCGATGTATCTACTTTATATGAAAAACGCACAATTTTTAATTTCTTTTTCTTATATTTGGATATTCCCTTCATTTATTAGTTCAAAAGTAGATTATTAATGTTCATTTTACTTACAATTCGGTATTCTAAATGTGTCATCTTATTATTGGTTTGTTATTAAATGTTAATTTTGCTTTAGATACTTTTTAAATTGGGTAGATGGAGTGTAGATGGCGTCGAGTCTTGTTTGACTATGATCACCACTACAATAATACTTGGTCCCTTTGATAACTCGCAAACCAGAAGACTGTGACCGGTCCAGATAGAGTATATTTATTTGCAATCTCGTGGTATCAAATGAATACCAAGACGCGCCAAAGATTACAGGCAATAAGAGCAGAGCGTAAGAATGTCCGAACCAACAAGATGGACAGCGGAACGAAAAGTGACTTTGATACAGTTAAACAACAATGAGTACAGTAAAACAATCACTGATACAATTGGTTATAATAATAATTGTTTCCATTACACTAATCGCGTTCTCGTCAAGAAAAGCAGGTCACTACAGACGTTTTGTTTCTTCGGATGCGAATTGCTACTGTTTGAGTTGATTGAACTTAAAAAACTAACTTCCGTAGATTGTTGGTGTTCTTTCTGATGGACAAGTAATCTATTTACATCAGTTAAGACTTTAATCACTAGGTAAGTTTTGGATTTCCACCATGCTACTTTCTGTTAAATAATTTTTCAGCTATAGAGCCTGGTGTCGACAATAATTTAGGTACTTTGTAATCCTTATGATTAGAACCGTACCCATCCCAATCATTGTGTTTTGAATATATCTCTGAGAAAGAACGTGTGTCTAGTGTATGATTTACAGGTATGTAGAATCCGACCTTTATCGGTCAGGATGAGTCATGTTATCCATCTAAAGCATACACTTATTTAAAACTGCTTCAGTAAAACTAAATGGGTGATTTCCGACCCTATGAATTACTTTCATATGAAGAACTATCAAGCTATTGCCATCTACATTTTCACGAAGGTATGAAAATATTTATTTGCCTGTCCAATCTTATTAAAAGTTTATAGCTGTACGTAATACGAGTCGATAATTCACAAATCAGTTGACTGCCAAGTCAATTACCTCACTACATAGTTGATCACTGGATCAATCTACTGAATAGTTATCGATCATTAATTCATTCCACAAATCACATCATGAGCATTTCGTACATTCACTTTTCCTGGCTCGTGATTTGACCAAACGATTTGCTTGACTGAAATATAATGTTTGAATTCACTTCCTAATTAGACTTCGCGTTTTGTTACAGTCGGTAATCATGATAAGAAGTTGCCTCAATAACAAATTAGCTTGCAATAAAGTGTTGAATTACTTCAATTTCTTAAAGACACATTTGGTTCATCAAAACTAACAATGAAACTTATAGTATGAATTTGATTTTATTTCTGATATATCTATATATTATTGTACTAAAACATTCTCACTACCTCCTATATGTTAAAAGAGACTGATCAAACTGACTTTCTTTACAACTAACAACATGAAATTACGAGATTTAAGACTATCTCACTTAGCATCTAAGGTACTAACTCTGCACTTCATTTTGCTGTCGAACTTTACCAGGAAGTTCACATTACTTTTAATTTGCATGGAATATGTATATAGCCTCGACTGTCATGTCATTTTTTGATCCCTAATCAATACTCAAAATTAACTAAAATGAAGACTATAAATTGGCGAGACTATAACTTATGAACGATCTGTAGTGATCTAGTTTTATGACGAGAACGCGATTGGTATAATGGAAACAATTATTATTATAATCAATTGTACCAGTGATTGTTTTAATGTACCTGTTTGTTTAAGTGTAAAAAACACACACATTCTTCCATTGCCTGTGACCTTGCATGAACTCACATACGCTCGGTAGTTCTGTTTGTTAACTTTGTCACAAGATACAGGCGGCCTGCTTAAACATCTGGGCTACCTGTTCCTGTCATCTATATATTTCAACAAGTTATCTAATATTGTTTGTTTTAATACATCATTATGGCTATTAAGCACACAACCTATTCCGGTGCGTTTCTGAAAACTGTACAACCTTTCGCTGTAAAAGTTACAAAAGGCCTAATCAGAGATGTCGTGTTTGCTGGGAACATGCAGCCAAAAGAATATACATTATTCATATGTCGATTGACTGAACTGCTGATATTCAACTGGCGATCACTGAATGTTTATCATCAGGAGCAACGAAGAAATAAGAAAAGTAAACATGTTGAAATTCTTTATGCTGAGAATTCGATTTTGTACCAAATAATATAATATTGAATAAAGCTAATAATAATAATCTCGGTATTCTTTCGATACCACGAGATCACCAACAAATATACCTTATTGCATACACCAACTGCCTTCTCGTTTTTGACTTAAGGAGGGATTCAACTCAATATCTGGCACGTAATCTTCTTGTAGTGGTGACCATAGTTAATCGTTGCTCGACACCAGCTACAGAACCAACCAGGTATAAGATAATAGGTCACAGATTTTGCCGCGAAATTCACCCATCCATTTGATTTAATGGGGTTTCGGCATTATAACTGATGTCAGTTCGTGATGGAAACCATATATCTAATTCCTAACTTTGACGATCAACTGTATATCACAGTTCTAATTCCTCACACTGCTTTATGACCCTCATTTTGTTCTAGTAATTAGGTGGACACTCTCAAGGTCACTTCAACATCTCTCGAAAGTCGTCCATAAATTATAGTCTCACCTATAAATTATAATTAATCTATAAAGCATATCTAGCATATTTGAATTGAATACAATAATCGTTGAATTTAGTATTAAATAACTTGACATCAATTATTGCTGGTATGTTCAGAACAATTAAAACAACTCATTGAAGACAATGATGAATGGTTGCTTAATTTCATGGATTGGTTAAAGCTAGACATTAGCACCGTTGGATGCTGCCCAGCTCAGTTGTCTATCGGTTAAGTGCTCTGGCGCGAAACTTGTAGGTCCTGAGTTCGAATCACGCGAGGCGGGATCGTGGATGCGCACTGCTTAGGAGTCCCACAATAGGACGAAACGGCCGTCCAGTGCTTTCAGGTTTCCCTTAGTGGTTTAACTTCAATTGACTCATCATCTCAATTATATAAAATTAAAACAACAATTAAATAATATAATTTGTTTTCTAAATTTTTATTCATATAAACAAATATGATCAAAATACAAATGATAATAAAGAAGAAGAAAAAAAAACAAAAACAAGCAAGGAAATGTCTAAATAAAAAAAACATTTCAATATGAGAAGTACTTTGAAAGTAAAAAATAATGTTCAATATTACAATTTAATATGAAACAACCAGAATCCATGGTAACGTATGTTTGAGAGGTAGAATGTTGAACATTGGATTTTCTATTGAACATTTAATCAAAATAAACATTCATTGAACATTGAACAGTATACATCTGAAATATTTTCTAATATAACTTTATTATTATGAAGAGGTAGGCAGACCGAAACCCGACTCAAACATCTTTGTCGTACCTCCTGAATCATAAGACTATAGCATTCTTCTCTAAAAGTACCTACTAGACTTCAAAATGTTACTATGACTGGAAGGTTATGAAGAGGTAGAAAGAAAAATGAAAGGAGTATTCAACAACAACAACAATAAAACAAAAAAAAAACACAAAGTACATTCATTTACATAGAATATTGAACCATTGAACAAATGATATGATTATGTACATCCTTTTGAATATGGTACTTTAACTGATTCAAAGGGATTGTTATGTAATATGTATAATATGTAAATACTTATTACGTAATAGATTTATATTATACAAAGAGTTGTGGTAATATTAATCGACTTAATCCACGTTTTACTCTATGATTACCACAAAATAATGCACGCATTTGTTGTTCTGAATTATAACTTCTTAATTTGGATGTAGTTAAACCTAATAAATTAGCTAATAAATCTGTATTGACTTCATATAATGCTAATACATCAACTAATTTCATACGTTGTGGATTAGATAAATAACCACATGTTGGATTACATTGTGGTATTAAATGATCAATAGCTGGTGTATATTTTAATGGATTATTGGTGAAGTAGTTCGATTGTATGGTACTTTTGTTCTTGCTGTTGTTGTTATTCTTTGAAGTATCATCATTTGGTATATTTTTACATAAATAAGCACCTTGTATACCATCTATTGAAAATAATCCACATGAATCAATGACATGATACATGGAGGAACTTGATGATTGTCGGAAGATTGAATTGATATGTTTACGTGGTTTTTTAGATTGTTTGATTGTTTGACTAGGTCTAGTCATTGTTAATGCATATGGATAAGATTTGAGGATAGTAAAATCATTAAAGTTAAATATTTTATCATCATTTATGAAACTGTCGATTGGGCTACGTTTAAATCTTTTAGGATATTGATTAAGTAAATTAACAAGACGTGATAAAAAGATAAGTGTTGAATTTGTTACTGTAGGAGTAATTGTTGTTGATGTGATTTTAGTCATACTTTCTTTTAGGTCAGATTGTTGATGATTCTTTGCATTCCATTGTTGAGCTTTAAGTAAAACATTAGGGTAATGTATTGAGAAATATAATAATTTTTGTTTGACCCAGTGTCTGAAATAATAGCAGGAAAAAGAAAGTAGAATGGTAATTGATATGTGATATAATTTTAAGTTTTTTAACAGTAATATTGATGATGCTGGACAAAAATCAAGTTAGAAATAAGAATCATGAATCATGTGATTGTTATAAGATTTAAGGATGATTACTTACTTACTTACGCCTGTTACCCCTCGTGGAGGAGCATAGGCCACACACCAGCATTCTCCATCCAACTCTGTCCTGGGCAATCCTTTCCAGTTCTTTACAGTTGTTATTCATTCTTTTCATATCTGCCTCTATTTCCCGGAGTAATGTGTTCTTTGGCCTTCCTCCTTTCCGACTCCCTTCCGGATTCCAAGTTAGGGATTGCCTCGTGATGCACATTGTTGATTTCCTTAATGTATGTCCGATCCACTTCCAACGTCTTTTCCTAATTTCCTCTTCAACTGGAAGCTAGTTTGTCCTCTCCTACAGAAGGCTGCTGCTAATGTTATACGGCCAGTAAATCTTGAGTATTTTGCGAAGACAGCTGTTTATAAATACTTGTACCTTCTTGACGATGGTTGTAATAGTTCTTCATGTTTCAGCTCCGTACAGTAGGACTGTTTTGACGTTCGTATTGGAGGTTCTGACTTTGAAGTTAGTTGACAGTTGTTTTGAGTTCCATATGTTCTTCAATTGTATAAATGCTGTCCTTGCTTTGTCAATCCTAGCCTTTACATCTGCATCCGATCCTCCTTGTTTATCAATGATGCTTCCCAGGTACATGAATGTTTCCACATCTTCCAGAGTTTCGCTATCAAGTGTGATTGGGTTGGTGTTCTCCGTGTTGTATTTGAGAATCTTGCATTTTTCTTTGTGTATGTTAAGGCCTATTTATGCAGAAGCTTCTGCTACATTTGCTGTCTTCGTCTGTACTTATTCGTGTGTATGAGATAGGAGGGCTAGGTCATCTGCCAAGTCTAAATCATCTAATTGATTCTGAAATATCTATTGTATTCCGTGTTTCCCCTCAGATGTTAAAGTCTTCATAATCCAGTCAATCACCAGAAGAAAGAGGAATGGGGAGAGTAGACAGCCTTGTCTGACTTCGGTCCCTACTGGAAATGCATCTGTCAGCTGTCCTTCATGCACGACTTTGCACTGCAGTTAAAAGATGATACTGAAGTAACTTTAAGTAGAGATATATAGTGGTTAGTAGTAGGATTCAGGATGCCTTTATTTAATTTTGTTTGAGACTCATCAGCTGAATGTACTACCATCTCAGACTTGATAATCATTCCGAGATTAGAGTCCAGTACATTTCACTTTAAATGTCATCTTGTTATCCACTTAGTTACCGATCCTAGATAGACAATGGCCTGTATAATGGAATTAATTTTATTTCATGTGGGACGAATAAAACAACCAATATACATGGATATTGAAGTTATTTATCGAATAAGTTTCAAATTGGTCACCGGATTAAGTGACTTGACATAAACTATAAACAAAGATGAACAGTGGTTAGAAGTGGAATCCAGCTTGAAGAGCGTTTCGTCCTGTTTGGGACTCGTCAGCTGGCTGTACCTGCATCTCAGAGTCGATGTTCACTCTAGGATTCGAACTCAGTACCATTCGCTTCAAACGTCATAGCGTTATCCACTCAGCTGATCAATTGCACTCCTAAAAAATTAATGGAAAGTTTCAAATAAACAATACCCAGTGAATTCAAACTTCACCTAATTGCAAAAGTAAGTTGCTATCAGGACTCAGTAGCTAAGTGGATAACGCGATGGCGTTTGAAGCGAAATGTACTGGGTTCGAGTCCTAGAGTGAACATCAATTCTGAGATGCAGGTACATCCAACTGACAAGTCTCAAATGGGAGGAAACGAGCGTCCACGATTCCACTGCTAGCCACTATCCATCTTTGCTTACAATGTTGTTCGATTTCAGTCTACAAAATTATGACCTTGAAATAAACTTTTTGGCGCATATCTTAAACAAAACTCAAACTCTTATCATTCTTATTTATGTATCATTCAATTTTATCAATTTTGAATTATTCACAATCATAATAAATTGTTTTTGAACACATAAAGGGGGTTTCAATTTCCGTATAGCCAAGGCTTCGATAAACCTAAGTATACGTCCTTGAAGGCTTTTGTATAACACTGAGCAATCGTGATTTGCAAATAAGGGTGGCGGAACACATACCTAAATGGCTGCAGAACCAAGTGAATTCCAATGGTCAAATAAGATCACAGGATAGACAAACATCTTCCTCCATTGCGAAACATTTGGTTGAAACTGGTCATAAGGTTGACATTAAGTCAGCGTTTGTAGTGTTGTACAAAAGCCTTCAAGGACGTGTACTAAGGTTTATCGAAGCGTTAGCTATACGGAAATTGAAACAATCATAATAGTAATCAAAATGAATATGAATTCAAACTTACTTTTCTAATTCAATATCCCATGATTTGATTGCATTCACTAAACTTATTGTTCCAATCATTTTATGTACCCAATTACTGGATTTTGATCAATGAATAAAATTAAAAGAAAGAGATAAGAATATTAGTATTATGGAGAAGTTTACTTTTATCATTCATATTATTATCAGAAGAGGGTGTTGTGGAGATTTTAGCTATTCGATGGTTGTATTCATGGGCCAATTGAAGCTGGACCATTATGGAAAACCTGGAAGCACTGAACGGCAATTTCGTCCTAGTATGGGACTTCTCAGAAGTGTGTATCTACGATTCTGCCCGTGAGATTCGAACTCAGAACCTATCGGTCACAAACACAAACACTTAACCTCTAGTCCACTGGGCTGTGATCCAAAGGTGTTCATATCTAACTTTAACCAATTCATGAAATTTCACCACAAAACGCTCTTTCCTGGGGTTCTAGTGAGAAGTGGTGATCAGTGGAGTTCATCTGGGTCTGTTGTGATATAGGAACTCATTGAAGACAATGTTGGACGGTGAATTGTTATTATTATTATCAATCTATACTACCTACAGAAATCAAGGCCATTTCGTATGTTTACGTAATACGATCACTGAATAGTAATCAGTGTGACATTGTTTATTTCTTACTATTGATTGAATTCTGTCGATAAATTTACAGTATGGTGATTATATTAAGTCACTTGGTGCTGCAATATGCTTTGTTGGATGTTATAAAGATTAGAAGTTGGCTATAAAGAAGTCTCACATTGAATCTACTCCTGTCAGTAAGTGGTAAATCTAATAATGACAACATTTTTGATATAGCTTAGTTTTATGAGTTGGATGTTTTGGTCGTGGAGTTTTCATCGTTATTCTGAACAACATCATCAGTAAAAACTTCGGGTAGAAGTGTGGTGACAAAACTAATGTACTTCACAGAGTTCGAAAGTGAGTCATAGGAAAATTAAAACTGAGCTACATGGATAGTACCACAATTTTGTGTTTTATCTTATAAATAAGAGGTAATTTTGACATAGGTAATGCAACGATAATAGTTGAAAGCGTGAGTCAATTGAAGCTAGACCACCAAGGAAAACCTGGAAGCACTGGACGGCCGTTTCGTCCTATTATGGGATTCCTCAGCAGTGCACATCCACGATCCCGCCTCACGAGATTCGAACCCAGGACCTACCACTCTCGAGCCAGAGCACTTAACCGATAGACCGATAATAGCCGAAACTAATTCTCTTTAATTATTTATATAACATAAAGATTGGTAACTAAGTGATCGAACCACTGGCACTTTCTATCTAGTCAGTCTGAGAGTGTATTTAATTACCATGAACAAACTGTTAACCAGATAGCTCTTATGTTTTTAATAGACAATAAGAATTCATATATTTTGGATGGATTCCATTCAATATTGTACGATGGAACAATCGTTTGAAAAAACCCAAGATATATTCTCTGTTTTATTAAGTTTGTAACAAAGCATTAAGCAAACTAGCGAATAATAACCATTCACTCGACAGAAGGGGGGTTATATCATCATAAAAAGTGTAAATCATATCCAAGTATTCAAACGTCCACCTACTTACTTGAACCAAATGAAGGTTATAAACCAGTGTAAGGAATTAGAATTATGATTTACAGTAAATCGTCAGCGTTAAGAACTAGATTTATGGTTTTTATCACGAACTGATACCAGTTATAATGCCAAAACACCATTAAACCAAATGGATGAGTGAATTTCGCTGCAAAACCTGAGACCTTTAATCTTATACTTGATTAGCTCTGTAGCTGGCGTTGAGTCGCGGTTGACTATGATCACCACTACAGTAAGATTACGTGCCAGATATTGTGTTTAATCCCTTCGTAAGCCAAAAAACCAAAAGGTAGTTAACAGATGCAATAAGATATATTTGTTGGTGATCTCGTGGTGTCGAAAGAATACCAAGATAGTGATTAATGGTTTTTATCACGAACTGACATCAGTTATAATGCCAAAATGCTATTTAACCAAATGGATGAGTGAATTTCGTGGCGATATCCGTGACCTGTTATCTTATACGTGATTGGTTCGTTCATAGATTATAGTCTTGCTCCTCGTAACTCTTGGCTTTGATTATCTCTTACATGTCTGTCATTGCCTATTTCAACTCATTATTTCCAGAAAATATGGTAAATATTTATACATCATTAGAAGGGGGTTTTGTGAAGATTTTAGTAATTTTATATAGTTGAAATCATGAGTCAATTGAAGTTAGACCACAAAGGAAAACCTGGAAGCAATGGACAGCCGTTATGTATTATACGCTCACTAGTGACTGGCTCCATGAGGTATTTCCTGGAGTTCTAGTGAGAAGCAGTGACCAGTAGAGTTCAAACCACGTCTGTTGTGAGATATCAACTCACTGAAGACAATCGGTGAACAGTTGCTCAACTTCGTGAATTGGTTGAAGCTAGACATTAACACTATCGGATGCCGACTCAGTGGTCTAGTGGTTAGGCGCTTGCGCGCGAGACTGATAGGTCCTGATTTCGAATTTCGTTAGGCGGGATCGTAGATGCACACTGCTAAGGAGTCCCACAATAAAACGAAACGGCCATCCAGTGCTTCCAGGTTTTCCATGGTGGTCTAACTTCAATTGACTCATGATTTTAACTATGAAAATAAACTTACTTTTTGGTTAAAATCTCATGATCTAGACATGATGGAGCGAATACACCTCTATATAAACGAAAAAGAGAGAAAAGAATTTTGGAATGAGTAACCCTTCAACTGAAGGTTAAACAATGAAATATAAATTCAATATTGAATATTTATTCCTGAAATTGGAAAACCTATTTGATCTTTTCAGTAATAAATTTATTCTCGAAGGAAGAAAAGTTTCCACTTTTTTTCAGGTCAAATCAATTACTGATCAGTTATTCATCTGAGAAGACATATTATGCAATTCAGTTGGTATTTGATCGTCGTAAATTGTGAATCTCCCACACGTAACTTTTACTTACATTGAATTGTGGTGTTTCGTTTTTTCATCTTGAAATTACATAAAAGCTAAGAGGTCGAAACTCATAAGACTTTAACAATAACATTCACTGTGAACCCGAGGTACGGGGTCCGAGTCCCCTATGGAACATAAACTCTGTTAAGATAACAGGTAGGTCTTAGTGTTAAGAGGAAACTAGCACAAAACCTAGTTCCAAGATTCTCCACTTTTAAATTTTGTTTATTCAATTAGTATTTTGAAACTCTGATTAATTAAATCATTTTCATTCTTATCTATAATGATCATTATTCTTAGACTTAATGAAGAATAACAACGTAACTTAATGAACTGAAGCTTATCACAGTTGATTGATCACTGGGTGGTGACCAATGTCATGCGTGTCAAGTCCTTCTTAGTGCTGATCGAATGCTATTGATCAAGTTGCAATGTGAGCACTAGTCTAGGTGGCTCGACACTGCGTGCACTATGTTGAGATAAGATGGTGGTTGAAGGTGGTCAACAGGAAACCCTGGACACGGGTTTCGTGCTACTTGGCACTGGTCAACAAGGTGTACCTGTAACCTTGAGGGAGCTGGTGCTCCCTGACGGATTCGATCCCGTGTCACTCAGCTTCACACTCAGAGACGTTACGACTGAGCTATTCGGGCCGCGACCGACCTCCTGTAGGACTGAGATTTAATCACAATTGATTGATCAGCACTAAGAAGGACTTGGCACTCATGACATTGATCACCACCCAGTGATCAATCAAATGTGATTACATCCCAGTCCTACAGGAGG
>NC_031502.1:21766092-21859840 GCF_000237925.1 Schistosoma mansoni | reverse complement strand
GGTCGCGGCCCGAATAGCTCAGTTGTAACGTCTCTGACTGTGAAGCTGAGTGACACGAAACCCGTGTTCAGGGTTTTCTGTTGACCACCTGCAACCACCATCTTACCTGAACTGAAGCTTATCTTTGATCTTCAGTATCCAGACGATAAGCATCTATGAACCCAAACAGCATAGAAACTAAAATATTTAAACCTTATAGTTAACAAATTGCCTTAAGACTAATTATTCAGCTTTCAATGGTTCACATTTTCATATTCAATTAGTTTCTGTAAATAATGTCTAGCCATCATTCGTTAATATCGATGTTAACTGTCTCACTTTTAAGAACCACTGAAGCCTTTTTCTTTCCAATAATTTGTTTTATCCATCAATATGAACTATACCTCAAGAATTTCACATAGGAACAATAGAAACAATAACGAGGCGGACTTGCATGCATATAGCAAACAATTCTCTTTGAACCTCACACACAACAATATTGTCATGCATCCAGTCGCTAAGTGGATAACGCAATGGTGTTTGAAGCAATCGGTACTAGGTTCGGGTTGCAGAGTGAACATCAACTCTGAGATGCAGGTACATCCAGCTGACGAGTTCCAAATAGGACGAAAGGCGCGTCCTGGATTTCACTGCTAGCCATGAGAATTTCATACACTGAATCAATAAGCTAGTCACCACATTATTCCACGTCATCAATACAATTGTACAACTTCTGTACAATAAAGTCATTGAGAAGAGAAACTTGTACAAACAGAATGTATTGCATGTCTAAATAGGATATATATAAATACTTACTTACTTACGCCTGTTACTCCCAATGGAGCATAAGCCGCTAACCAGCATTCTCCGATCCACTCTGTTCTAGGCCTTCTTTTCTAGTTCTATCCAGTTTTTGTTCATTCTTCTCATGTCTGTCTCCATTTCTCGGCCTAACGTGTTCTTTGGTCTTCCTCTTCTCATTTGGCCTTCAGGATTCCATGTGAGGGCTTGCCTTGTGACACAGTTGAGTGATTTCCTAAATGTGTGTCCTATCCACTTCCAGCGCTTCTTCCTGATTTCTTCCTCCTCTGGAATATGGTTTGTTGTCTCCCACAGTAGGTTGTTGCTGATAGTGTCTTGCCGACGGATCTGAAGTATATTGTGCAGACATCTGTTAATAAACACCTGTATCTTCTGGATGATGGCTTTCGTAGTTCTCCACGTACAGTAGAATTGTCTTGACATTTCTATTTAAAATTCTGATCCTGGTGTTGGTTGACAATTGTTTTGAGTTCCAGATGTTTTTCAGTTGTAAATATGTTGCTCTTGTTTTGCCTATCCTCACCCTCACATCTGCATCTGATCCACCGTGTTCATCAATGATGCATGTATATAAATATTATATATGTATATGTATATGTTATTATTATTATGAACTTACCCAGCTGATTGAAGACTACGTGCTACTTCTTTACCTAAATTTTGTATATATACCCATTTTGAATATGTTCCACCGGTAAGTAATGGGACTTTAGACATTTGCATTTGTGCTTCATCAAATAAACTTTGAACAATATAAACTGGAGCTTAAAAAAACAAGTAAAAATGAAAGTATTAATACTAAAGAAGGAACCTTTTTATGTTTTCTGAAAAATTTGGTTACCAGGTAACTGGATAAATAATCATTTCATATAAGTTAGTCATTTTGATCATTTGAATAATTGAATGGTAGTTTCAAGTAAAACATCTAAAATAGTGGCTAGCAGTGGAATCCATTTTGACGCGCGTTTCGTCCTATTTGAGACTCGTCAGACGGATGTACCTGCATCTCTGACCAGTTGCAGTCCTAAGCATTACTTGAATTCTAACAGATAAGTTAGTCATTTTGATCATTTGAATAATTTAATGGTAGTTTCAAGTAAACATCGAAAATGAGTAGTTCTTTCCAAGCTATTCTATCATATTTTATAGCTCATGACTAATGACAGGGTGGCAGTTCGCTTGAATATCAGGACTATCTGTTCCTAACAACTGGATATTTCAATAAGTTATCTGTTTTCTTGTTTGTTTTAACACATCATTATGTCCATTAGTCGTATAACCTATTCAAGTGTTATAAGTAAAGACGGATAGTGGCTAGCAGTGCAATCCAGGATGCGCGTTTCGTCCTATTTGGGACTCGTCAGCCGGATGTACCTGTATCTCTGACCAGTTGCAGTCCTAAGCATCAATGGGAAGATTCAAACAAACAATAATAAGTGAATTCTACTCAAGTGTGTTTGTGAAAAGTTTATGATATTTCGCCGTACAAGTTACAAAAGAGCCTAATCAGAGATATCGTGGTTGCTGACTATATTGATCTAAAAGAATATATATTATTCAGATATCAAATCCTGAACTGCCAACATCCAGCTAGCGTACACTCAAGGTGTTATCGTCAGGATTGATGAAAAAATAAGAAACGGAAACTTGTTGAGAACCCTATATTATACAAAATTGCAACTGATTAATTCAGATTCCACTGTTTCAATAAATATATCAATAACAAGATTCCTGAGTGATAAGCATAAGACATAATGAGAGTAATATGTGACGGAATAAATTGACCATGAAAACATTTATTTCCGAAGCTGTTTGTTGATTCAGCCAATATAAAACATAAAAAGGTAAAACAAGGAAATTTACTAATATGAAATATCAGAAGCGAGTTTTGTGGAAAATGTTTTAGTAATTTTATAGTTGGAATCATGAGTCAATTGAAGTTAGATCACCATACAAAACTTGGGAGCACTAGATGCCTGTTCCGCCCTAGTGTGGGACTCCACATCAGTGCGCAACTACGATCCTGCCTCGCGAGATTCGAACCCAGGACCTAACAGTCTAGCGCGTGAACGCTTGACCTTCAGACCACTAAGTTGGGCGGCATCCAACTGTGTTAATGTCTAACTTCAATCAATCCACGAAATTGAGCAACCACCACTTTAAAAATTCTCTGAGACAGTAATCAATTTCACTTCTAAATAAACAATTGAACCACTAAGATAGTTGGCTGTAAATGACTGTTGAACTCTTGTATTAATGATTATACTATAGAGAATGTCATTATAATTCATAAATAATTGAAATCCTGAAGTCCTGGAATAAACATCAACTTTTGCATGCAGGTACATCCAGCTGACGAGTCCCAAATAGGACAAAACGTTCATCTTGAATTCGTTTGCTAGCAACTATCCATCTTTACTGATTCAAATCCTTTTTTTTATAGTAGATTAATTTCAATGATTTAATAAACTTACTTCTTAAATGTGGATACATAAACGGTGCCAAATAACATTTCCATTTTTCTTCTTTTGGATGAGCTTTACGACATGGTTTTGGTATTCTGGGATTCCAAAATCTTCCATTAAAAATAAACAAATATAACATATATATTCATATACATATGTGTAGAATGTAAAATCTTACATATAATCCAAACTCATTATGTTATGAAAGAAAAGGATTTTTATGCCGTAATTATTACGTTTCTTAACTGCATTTATTATAAGTATGCGGTTATGGAGATTATTAAGTTTTTCATTGCTCACTAGTGATTAGCTTCGTGAGAGAATTCTCGGAGTTCTAGTGAAAAGCCGTGACTGATGGAGCTAATCCATGTCAGGTAGAGACAGGTATCTACCTTAATACAATGGAAGATAGTCAATTTTGTGGATTGGTTGGGGTTAGACATTATTACCGTTGGATACCATCTCAGTGGACTAGGGGTTAGGCGTTCACGCGCAAGACAAAATGTCCTGGGCTCGAACCCCACATGAGGGATCATGGACGTGCACTGCTAAGTAGTCCCATACTAGAACAAAACAGTCGTCCAATGCTTCCAGGTTTTCAATGATGATCTAACATCATTAGATTCAGCTTTAACTAAATATTAGGTTAAAAATGTACTTCAATAGAGTGATAACTTATAAATCATCCATTTCTTGTGACTGTATTGTTGTATTCTAAAACTCTTCTAGTTAATAACTTCATCATCGTCATATCAAGTAAATTACTGCTCATTATGATGGTGTTCTGTTCAATAAATAAAAGAACTGAGTTCATTAGGATCTAAATCGACTAGGTTAAGATCATATTCATTTGATTTGTCCTACAATACATCCCATTTGTAACAAAATAGATTTGTTTTCATTTCCCCTATTCTATCTTTCAAATGGACTGATTATTGCATGTTTTATCATCTCTACATTGCATTATGCCTCTGTTGTATCCCGAAGAGAATTGTGAATGGTAACTTTTGAGAACTATTTATGGACCAATATGATATGTATATTTCCTATTGTATAATTGTTAAGTAACTAACCTAATCATATTCGTGTTCTTCTTATTATAAGCTTTGAACTATTATTATACGATTCTTGAGTTATCATCAGTCTATCGATTACTTTCCCCCTATTCACAGCCACATTTGGCTAAATATTGTACAAATGTTATTTTCTATTTTATGGTACGATGTCGTCTGTTTGTTTGGTATATAAACCCAGTATGTTTGTGAATAATGATTCATACTACAGAGGCTGTTATTGTTGTTCTGGACTTAACTGGGTGGGCTAGGCAGATCGCAGGACTGGTGAGCAATCTAGACTGCTCGTACGGTTTTCGTGTGTCACTGTTCCAATCGATGATTCGCTGCTCCCTGATTGGCGGTCTTATGAAGTCACACATTAGCTAGGCATCCACTGGGCCACAAGATATAACAGCCTCGCACCGTATTACTTACTTACTTACTTACGCCTGTTACTCCCAATGGAGCATAGGCCGCCGACCAGCTTTCTCCAACCCACTCTGTCCTGGGCCTTCTTTTCTAGTTCTTTCCAGTTCTTGTTCATTCTTCTCATGTCTGTCTCTATTTCTCGGCGTAATGTGTTCTTTGGTCTTCCTCTTCTCCTTTGACCTTCAGGATTCCATGTGAGGGCTTGTCTTGTGACACAATTGGGTGATTTCCTCAAAGTGTGCCCAATCCACTTCCAGCGCTTCTTCCTGATTTCTTCCTCCTCTGGAATCTGGTTTGTTGTCTCCCACAGTAGGTTGTTGCTGATAGTGTCTGGCCATCGGATCCGAAGTATCTTGCGTGGACAGCTGTTAATAAACACTTGTATCTTCTGGATGATGGCTTTCGTAGTTCTCCACGTCTCTGCCCCATACAGAAGAACTGTCTTGACATTTGTATTGAAAATTCTAACCTTGGTGTTGGTTGACAATTGTTTTGAGCTCCAGATGTTTTTCAGCTGTAGGTATGCTGCTCTTGCTTTGCCGATCCGCGCCCTCACATCTGCATCTGATCCACCGTGTTCATCAATGATGCTGCCCAGATATGTAAAGATTTCCACATCCTCCAAAGCTTCTCCGTCAAGTGTAATTTGATTGGTGCATATTGTATTGTATCGGAGAGTCTTGCTTTTCTCTTTGTTTATATTGAGACCTACTGCTGCTGAGGCTGCTGCTACACTGGTCGTTTTCTCCTGCATTTGTTGTTGCGTTTGTGATAGAAGAGCCAGATCATCCGCGAAGTCTAAATCGTCAAGCTGCATCCTGCCTGTCCACTGTATCCCGTGCATTCCTCCAGATGTTGACGTCTTCATAATCCAGTCGATCACCAGGAGAAAGAGAAAGGGTGAGAGTAGGCAACCTTGCCTAACACCGGTCTTTACTTCAAACGAGTCGGTGAGTTGTCCTCCGTGACGATTTGGCAGTTTAGTCCATCATAGGAGTTCCGTATGATGTTGACTATCTTCTCAGGCACGCCGTAGTGTCGAAGAAGCTTCCATAGTGTCGTCCTGTCTACGCTATCAAATGCCTTCTCGTAGTCGATGAAGTTGATGTACAGTGATGAATTCCATTCGATTGATTGTTCCACAATGATACGTAGAGTTGCGATTTGATCTGTGCACGATCTATCCTTACGAAATCCAGCTTGTTGATCTCGAAGTTGAGCGTCCACGGAATCCTTCATCCTGTTTAACAATACTCTGTTGAAGACTTTTCCTGGTATTGAGAGAAGAGTGATGCCCCTGTAGTTGTCGCACTTGCTGAGATCGTCTTAATTTGGTATCTTGATCAGAAGTCCTTTTTTCCAGTCTATTGGTACTTGTTCTTCATCCCAAATCTTACTGAAGAGGATGTGGAGTATCTTGGCAGTTGCTGTTACATTTGCTTTCAGTGCCTCTGCTGGGATGTTGTCTGGTCCCGCTGCTTTGCCACTCTTGATTTGTCTAATGGCCATGCTGATCTCTTCAATTGTTGGTGGGCCAATATCGATTGGGAGGTCTGTGGGTGCTGCTTTGATGTTGGGTGGGTTCAGTGGAGCTGGTCGATTCAAGAGTTCCTTGAAGTGTTCTACCCACCTGTTTCGTTGTTCTTCAATGTCGGTGATTACTTTGCCTTCCTTGCTTTTCACTGGTCTTTCTGGCTTACGGTAATTTCCAGCAAGTTTCTTTGTTGTATCATACAGTTGTCTCATGTTTCCCTCTCTTGCAGCCTTTTCCGCTGTCATTGCTAAATCTTCCACATATTTACGTTTGTCGGTCCTGATGCTCCTCTTCACTCGCTTGTTTGCCTCTGTGTATTCGGCTTGTGCCTTGGCTTTTTCTGCTCTTGTTCGGCTGATATTGATTGCTGCCTTCTTGTTCCTCCTTGCTTCAATTTTATCCAGTGTACCAACAGTGATCCATTCCTTGTGATGGTGCTTCTTTTGGCCCAGAACCTCCTGACATGTTGAAACGATTGCCTCCTTGATACCTTTCCAGTTGCTCTCTATGGTGGTTCCCTCTCCATTGAGTAGGTCATGAAAGGCCTGGAACCTGTTGCTGAGGGCTATGTTGAATTTGTTGAGTTTGTCAGCATCTCGAAGAAAGGCCGTGTTAAACTTTTGTGATGTTGTCCGCGCTTCCAGTGCTTCTTGAGTTTTAGTTTCATCTTGGCGACCAGCAAATGGTGATCGGATGCTATATCAGCTCCTCTTCTGGTTCTCACATCCTCCATCGTCCTCCTGAACTTTTTGTTGATGCAGACATGGTCGATTTGATTTTGTGTAGTGTGATCCGGTGAAATCCAAGTGGCTTTGTGTATGTTTTTGTGTGGGAATATGGTGCCACCTATGACCAGTTTATTGAAGGCACATAGGTTTGCAAATCTCTCACCGTTTTCGTTCCTTCCTCCCAGTCCATGTTGTCCCATGACGTCTTCGTATCCAGTGTTGTCCATTCCAACCTTGGCATTGAAATCTCCCATTAGAATGGTCAGGTCCTTGGTTGGGCACTTCTCGAAGATTGACTGCAGCCTATCGTAGAATTGGTTTTTAGCGTCTTCATCGTAGTCGTTGGTCGGCGCATAGCATTGGATGACGTTCATTGTAATGCCCTCTCTCTTTATTTTGAAGGAGGCTTTGATGATCCTTGGTCCATGAGATTCCCATCCAATAAGTGCATTTTGTGCTTTTCTGGACAGCATCAGTGCTACTCCTTGTGTATGTGGGGCATTTTCTTCTTCATGACCGGAGTATAACAGAAGTTCCCCTGAAGACAGTCGTTGTTGTCCAACCTGCGTCCAATGTGTTTCACTGATTCCAAGCACTTCCAGGTTGTATTTCCTCATTTCCGCAGAAATTTGGAAGACTCTTCCGGTCTCCCACATTGTCCGGACATTCCATGTACCTATAAAAATTGTCGCTCTGGTTGTAAGAAGGTGCATCGGCCTCATGACTTCCGAAGGAACTCGGCTTTCATCATGAGACGTCATTTTTCCTTCTACTCCCAGGGCAGAGTTTGAATGGTTTGAATGATTTTTTCTGGTTAGCGTTTTTTTAGCGAGTTGATTTTCTACGGGATGGGGTCGCTAACCCCATGCCCAACCCTCCTCCTTTACCCGGGCTTGGGACCGGCAGTAGCCCCTGGAGGAGCTACAGGCGGAGTTCTCGCACCGTATAGTCATTTTGTATTCCCTAAATGCAATGAAATCTCAGGATGCAGGTATAAATATAGAGCCTTATCCAATCTAGTGATCGGACGATAAGTTTAACATTTGCAAATAAACGCTAGATTGTATTGATACAGCAAACATCTAGTAGTACCATACTAGTTTGATCTCATAAGGGTTTCTGAGAGTTTCATTAGAATATCCATATCAAAGACACTATTACTATTTTTCATCCAGGGTCAGATTATCTGTGGATAGCGACCTAAATATCGAAAACAAGAAGCCTAATTCAAGTACTTCTTGAACCCATCCTAACTTATAGTATTTCAATTTATCTTTTATGAATTATAACTTACTTCATTCCTCGATGAATACCTTCTTCTGGTGGACATTCAAATGCATTAATACATTTACTTTCTTGATAAGGAGGAATGTGAATAAACCATGATGAATCTATTATTCCACTAACTAATACAGGATATCCAATACGATTAAATAATTTTTTACCTAATCTATCAATATTCATAAGTACACCGATTCCTCCAGCACTGGAAAAAAATAAAGCATATTTTTTTAGAAGGATCAAAAGTAAAACAAATCTGATAATTGTAAGTAAAGATGGATAGTGGCTAGCAGTGGAATCCAGTTTGACGCGCGTTTCGTCCTATTTGGGACTCGTCAGCTGGATATACCTGCATCTCAGAGTTGATGTTCACTTTGGGACACGAACCCAGTACCTTTCGCTTCAAACGCCATCGCACAAGCTAATGGCTATTAGGACTCAGTGGCTAAGTGGATAATACGATGGCGTTTGCGGTCAGCGATACTGAGTTCGAGTACCAGAATAAACATCAACTCTGAGATGCAGGTACAGCCAGCTGATGAGTCCCAAATAGGACCAAACGTTCAACATGTTTTCCACTGCAAGCTATTGTCCATCTTTGCCTATTATGATTTTGATTGTATTAAAAATATTCTGCATTGTTTCCCCATTGTACCACTTAAACTTGTGTTAAATTTATTTAGGTTATTTATTTACTCTGAATGGATGACTTATATTAGGTCACGAAATGTCAGAAAAACAATTTTCTACTCATTGGAATATCATGAAAACTCCGCCTGTAGCTCCTCCGGGGGCCACTGCCGGTCCCAAATCCGGGTGAAGGAGGAGGGTTGGGCATGGGGTTAGCGACCCCATCCCGTAGAAAACCAACTCGCTAAAAAAACGCTAACCAGATTAAATCCTAGATGTTCAGTTCTATAAATATATTTGAATAGTGAATAGATGGATTTATATTGTATTCCATCTTCAGAGATTTTAGTGGATAGACACTATTATTCAACTTCATATAGTAGATGTTGTTAACCGTTTACTCCATGAAACTTTATATTATCAATAATGAATTAGTTGTTAATAATAATAATGAGTTAGTTATGTTATAGAACATTAACGATATTTCGAAGGAGTTTTGTTCGCTGAGCTGGATGGTTTGGTCGTGGAACTTTCGTCGTCCTTCTGAACGACATCATCAGCACAAACTTCGGGTAGAAGTGAAATGTTTGAATCTCTCCACATGTAGTTCATAGCTTGTCCTGTGCACCTCGATGTTGATGTTCTCCACCATCTCCCATTAACGATATGTTTTAAAACTATTTTCCTACTGACAATTTGTCATTTATAATGAAGAGTTCGTGTTGTACTTTTCAAAAGTTCAACATAATTTCTTTTAATAATTATTTATTGGTTAAATTCATGAGTCGACTTAAGCTCGACCACCTTGAAAAACCTGAAAGCACTGGACGGAGTCAAACTATTTCTGTTATGAAGCAGTTACTTACCAAAGACAGTGGTCGACGGTCACGCAATATCGCGGATTGGTTAAAGTCAGACATTAACTCCGTTGAATGCCGGTTCACTGATCTAGAGGTTAAACGTTCACGTGTGTGTTCGAGTCCCGCGTGCGAGTTCGTGAGTGCGCACTTCTGAGGAGTCCCATACTAGAACAAAACGGCCGTCCAGTGCTTCCAGGTTTTCCATGGTTGGCTAGCTTGATTCGAATCATGAAGTCAACTATTAAATTACTACAATTTCCACAAACCGTCATTCTGATTATAACTATTTCATTATAATACACCTCGACTATAAATGTAAAATCTAATTTGAAGTAAACAGTTAAAATAAATCAGTTAATTTCTTACCTAGAACCAGCAAATATAACTTTCTCTGTATAGGCTGCATTTTGCCATGGTATATTATCAATAACTGCTGCCAGTATACGTGATCCATGAAAATAGAAATCTGTTTAGTACGATATAACAATATATGGAAAACATGACAAACTTATCAAATAAACACATAATTGATGTTGTCTTAAATGAAGTTAACAACAATTAGTGAAATTTAATGGTTGAATTCATGAGTCGATTTAAGCTAGAATATCATCGAAAACCTTTAAGTATTGGACGGGCGTTTCGTTCCAGTATGGGACTCCTCAGAAGTGAGCATCCATGAATATGCACGCGGGACTCGAACCCAGGACCTTCGGTCTCATGCGCGAACGTATAACCTCTGGACCACTGAGCTGGAATCCAACGGTGTTAATGTCTAACTTCAACCAATTCACGAAATTGAGCGACCGTTCACCAACTGTCTTCAGTGAGTTGATATCTCTACAACAGACCTGGTTGAACTCCGCTGGCCACTGCTTCTCACTAGAATTCCAGGAAATACCTCTATGTTAAGTGTTTTTTATGACTTAGTTTCCAAGACTAAACTCTGTTTTGATTATTTAATTCTATTTGTAAATCAAAATATCCGAATAGAATCATGATTGATCACCTTTTGACTGTAAGAAATTTTATAGCAGACATTTTAACAACATAGTTTTTCATGTGAAAAATTCTAAAACTAACACCATTGGATACCGCCTCACTGGTAGAGAGATTAGATGTTCGAACTCAAGACTGAAGATCCTGAGTTCGAATCTCACGTGCATGATTGTGGATGCGCACGACTGAGGAGTCCTATACTAGAACGAGACTACAGTCCAGTGCTTCTAGATTTTCAATAGTGATCTAGCTTAAATAGACTCATGAATCCAACTGTTACCATACTACAATCTCCACAAACCCCCATATTGATAGATCCATATAAGTGTTTTTACATAAACTTAGAACAAATATGTTTAGTATAGACTAGTTGTTGAGAAAATTGTGATTGGCTTATCTTTCTTATGTTATATCTCGAACTTACATTCTTAGTATGTCGCGTAATACTTGAGCACTCGAACGCTAGAACCTACACAAGTCGCAAAGTGAGAAGATAGAAGACAAGTGGAAGAAATGTTATTCCAAACAGTGTCCATCATAGTACAAATCTCTCAGATATTTATAGTTTTTAGTAAACACAAAATCATCATTATAGTTATCCAATCCACATATAGTGGGTTATTAGCATTGTCCAATAACGAAGCTACATGTAGTGATTCTAGAATATTCTTCCAAAAGCCGATTGGATGGAATATGTTCGCTTCCTTCTGAGATTCCTAGAGCTTTCCCGACTTCACCCATGGATCGTCCTCACATCTTAACTAAACATTATAATATATTTCGATCATAGCATTTTCATTTTAGTAAACATTCAGTTATATCCCATTTGATTATATACTTCCAGTTTAATTTAAATGACATAGTTGGGTGATCAGCAAATAAAAACGATCATAACAATCATTGAGGAAATTCCACAAACTTTAAGCTCAATGATAAGCTAAAAGAGTTTCATTTTAAACATCTGAGATAGAAAGTAACAAATTTTTAGTAACGTGCAGTGATGTAGTACGTTTGGTAGGTTTTGTAATAACCTATTCAATCATGTAAATGATCTTTATCACAAACTGATACTGTTATATCTTAGTGAAGACGTAAGTACGGGTAACTTCCGGGACCTATTAATGGACGATTATTCTATATATAATCTTATTGTTTAACCATTGAATAATTAGATTGTGTATATCTATATTCATCTTATTATAAGCTTTATTTTGACCTATGGATTATTATTATACGATTACTGTCTCCCACGTTCACAGCCACATTTGGCTTGATCTTGTACAAATATTATTTTCTGTTTTATGGTGTGATTCGGTCTGTCTGTCTGGTATATAATCCGAGTATGCTTGAAATAAATGATTCGCATAACAGAAGCTGTAATTGGTGTTTTGGAATCAACTGGAAGGGCTAGGCGGATAAGGAACCCAATAAAGACGCTAGGCTGCTCATACCGGTCGAACTTCATTGTTTTGGCATAGTGTTAAGATTGGAAAAGTCGTGTCCCGATTGGTGAATAAATCACATGATAAAAGCCGGACATAAAATCACAACAAGTTGGCAAAGGTTTTTCTTTTCAAATTCATAACAGATACAAGTCAAGATATCACTGAAGATCATGAAAGATTACGTTAGTTGCTCCCTAGTACTAGACTTTTCAGTAGTTCACTAGTAGTTTCAGTCAGTCAGTCAGCTACAACGTAGGACCAGGCACACATAAGCATCGGTCCAAGTTGCCATACCTCGTTGGCACAACAAGATCAACACCGAATTCGTAGAAGTAATTAATTTAGTGATGGCAGTTTATAAAAGATAGGTTGTATATAAGGATATAGTATAGGAAGGAAGAAAGTTATGAAGCAATTTTAATTTCAAGGTTTAAGGGAAGATAAAGAGTGTATACACCTACGCCATTGTGATCGATTCTGAACCATGTCACACAGAGTCTCTAACCATTGGTTACGATAGTCACGCGGAACCCAACTAAGTAGTCTACATCTACTAACATGTCTCAGACTAATAGTTTGTAATGCCATTACAAACAATATAGATAATCTTTAACATCTGATTAGTCTAATCTCATAACAATTGTTTAAATCCCTAGATCCTCTTGTCAACAAAAGTTATTATTTTAAGGCAGTTCAGAGAATGTAAAAGTTAAAACTTTAAATTTTCATCTCTTACCTCCACTACGATTAGCCATTTTCCCAGTCCATAAATCACTTGAACAATATGGAATGAAACTAGAAAAAATTATAAAAAAAAGATAAAAGTATTGTAGTGAACAAGAAGACGAGCTGGGGGACAATCGAATCTATTTAAGCACAAATTACAGATTATCTCACTGAATTCTGATAATCATACAGTAAACAGTTCATTTGCAAGCTATCAATCAATTGTCTCAATCTTGACCATTCCTTCTGTAAATATTAATCCATCTTCTCTGGTTCCATTGTTCATACATTTTCATACCGATTACGCTTCATTCCTGTTCTTTCCTTATCGATGTTCTGCTAAAATACATTCTATGTCTGACCATCATCATATACTACTTATGTGGATATAAGTAGACCACACCATAGTATTATTGACATTTTCTTATATATTTAAAATTAAAACGATACAAGTAATAGAAGATTAATCATGTATTGCATTGAACTTACACACTATGAAATTCATGATAATTTGGATTTGCATTTGAATCTGATGAAAGTATTCCACCAACTGTAATATAAAGGCAAAATAAACATTTAGATCATTCTAATCATAATAATAATAGTAGTTGCATCCACTTTATATATACATTTAACTAGTTTTAATGAAGATACGTTTCAATTTGCACGGAGACTATGTCATCAGTTGGGAAATCCTTGAATATCATCCATTGGAAACCTGTTTATTGTTCTAATAATATATCGTCAAAAACTGAAATGGATAGCTGAAGGTCATAAGTTAGATATACTGATGAAGATCATGTAGTGAACGAGAACATCAGTGGGAACAATCGAATGTATATGAATACGAGCATAACAGAACCTCTTAGTAAGATCTGTAAACCACACAGTAAATTCCTTAATTGCAAAATGTCAATCAATGATCTCGAACTTCACTATTCCTTTTGCAAATTTTAGTCAATCGTCTCAGACTCCAATGTTCCTGCATTTCCATACTAAATGCCTTCTGTTTCCGTTCTTTCCTTCTTGATCTTCTACTTTCAGACAGTCGATTCCTGATTAACGTTAGATACTACTAATTCGATATAAGTAGCATACACATACTATGAATATACCCTATTGATAAGTATAATAGCATAATGATGATCAAGTTATTCAATGCTCCTTGATTTGGAATCATCCATTAACTAGTATTATTATTAAGTGATTGTTATATCTAGAGCTTTGATTCTTACTATGCCGCGTACTACTAGGCTACTTGAACGATAGAACCCGCAACGTCGCAAAAGAGAAGATAAAAGACTAGTAAGTAGGAAGTTTTATTCCCCAAAACAGTGTCAAAATATAGTACAGAAATCTCATGTATTTATAGTTTTTGACTGAGAGTAAATCATCATTTCAGACAACCAATAGACACATAGGGGTCATTCTCATCCATCCAATGGGGAAGCTACAAGTCGACATTCTAGAATATTCCCTTAGCAGTGATTGGATGGAATGTCTGCGGCTCTTTCTGGACTTCTTAAGGCTTCCTAGAGTCTACCGACGAGCCATCCTTACAGTGATATAAACTAAATCCTGTTGAATTATTTGTCATTGTATTAGCAGTAAATTACAGTCATAATGTAATACGGAGAATATAGAGCCTATAAATTGAGTCAGATAAAATTAATGCAGATCCTTCCTATTAATTTGTTTTCGAACATTTTAAGAAAAGTATACCAGTGGAGAAGATTTGTAGCTTAGGTTTGTGCTAATGATGTCGTTCAGAAGAACGATGAAAGCTCCACGACCAAACCATCCAGCTCCGAGAACAAAACTCCATCAAAGTATACCAGTGTCTGCCAAGTTAATTGTACATGTCAAGATATAGATATTAGAAGGATTGAAGGTGAGACTATAATTTATGGACGATCTTTAACTGACTCTAAAGTGATCTTGAGAATGTCCACCTACATACTAGGGCTAAATAAGGGTTATAAAGCAGTGTCAATAATAAGCATTATGATTTACAGTTGATGGTTAGGGTTAGGATTTAGATTTATGGTTTTCATCACGAACGGACATCAGCTTTAATGCTTAAATGTTATTCAGACAAGTAAGTGAAGGAATTTTGCGCCAAGATCTATGACCCGTTATCCTAAATCTGATTGGTTAGTCCATAAATTATAGTCTAGCCAAATTGAAAACAGTGCCAGTATCTATATGGTGTCGACAGATATAAGTATTATGCATCATCAATCGAAAGTGAAATACACAGAGGAAAAAGGTTACGAAGATTAAAGAGAAAAGAATGAGAACAAAGAATGATTGATATAGAGTCAAGAGAACAATGAAGTCTGTGACGATTAATTGACATTTGCAGAGGGAACAATTGACCGATATTTTACAAATGAAGTATTTACTGTATGGTTTTTTTTCTTCTTAAGGCTTATATGTATGGTAAGGTGATCCTTTTGTTAATTTCTATACTTGACTTCATTTCCGATGATGGGTACGGCTGATATTTTTTGATGAAATTGATTGGATAGCCGTTCTTTTGGAGGATAGTTTTCAGGTATTTTTCTTCAATTTTTCGTGCTGTAATTGTTCTTCAGTGTATCCTCTCCCTCTTGAATGAAGTTTGTACACAGTTGATTTTGTGAGTTCTTGAGTTGTTGCTATTGTAGTTGAGAAATCGATCGGTTTGGGTTGGCTTCCTGTACACTTGAGTTTCCAGTTTACCTGTGTCGGTTCTGGTGAATAATATATCTAAGAATGAGAGCTTGTTGTTAGACTCTTGTTCCATGGTGATCTTGATGTCATTGAAAACGTTGTTGATCTGCATGTAGGTGTTTTCTAGTTCATCCTTTTTGACGATGACGAATGTGTCGTCTACATAACGAACCAAAATTTTTGGTTTGATCACTGGTAAGATCATGGTTTCTAGTGTCTGCATTACTGCTTCTGCGACAAGTCCTGATATTGGCGATCCCATTGGTGTCTCTTTTGTTTGTTCGTAGATTTTGTTGTTGAATTGGAAATATGTTGTTCGGTATAAATCCATCAGCTCTAGTAGGCTTTGACTTTGAAGCTTCATATATTTTGTGAGATTTTCGTCGTTGGTTAGAAGCAAGGATAGAGTTACTTTTGCTAAGCTTGGTTCAATTGAAGTGAATAGCGCCGTTGCGTCGAAGGATATCATTAGGTCGTCGTTGTTGATTTGAATGTTCTTAATCTGATCAAGAAATTGTGTGGCGATTTGATGGAATGGGTCGACGAATCCACTTAATGTTTCAGTAATCGTGAGATTTCTCTTGACAAATTGTACGTTAGTGTTCCTCGTAGTGCTTTAATTCGACGTTGTGGAATGTCTACTTTGTGTATCATGTGTATTACCGTATGGTTCTTAGATCTTACTAAGATGCTCTGTTATACTCGTATTCAAATACATTCGATTGTCCCCACTTGTGTTTTCGTTCACTATACTGTTTTTACATTGATCTACATTAACAATCTCAAATTCAATATTAGGCAAAATTTTGTCCATAATCACTGTGGTGGACAAAGAAGAATACATCAAAAAGAGCCGAGGAACTACTCGAGGACAAAAGCATATACAATCCAATGGACATCAATTCAGTCAAAAAGCTAGACATTAGGCAAGACTTTATTGATATAATGTACATATACTTGTTATATGATTTCAATTGTAAAGAGCTAAAGGGAAACTCATAAAACATTCATAACTTACGTGTTCGAGTTTTTGGCCAAAATTTTGATGAGAATAAAGAAAATGCATTAGATTCACGTAAAATACAAGTTTCTTCATCAAAACAATACCAACCACCTTGAAAAAATAATTAAAATTATATTAGAAGAAATCAAGCAGATTGTAAATAAGCATGATATAAAAGTTCACTTAGTATAGTTTGTTTGAATCTTTCTATTGATGTTTAGGACTGCAACTGGTCAGTCTCTTATTGACTATATGTGCGTATTGCCTCGATATAAGAGACTGACCAATTGCAGTCCTAAACATCAATGAGAAGATTCGAACAAACAATACTAGGTGAATTTAAACTGCACCCCATTGCACAAGCAAGTGGCTATCAGGACTTAGTAAAAGAATGGATAACGCGATGGCGTTTGAAGTGAAAGGTATAGGGTTCGAGTCCCAGAATGAACATCAATTCTGAGATGCAGGCACATCCAACTGACAAGTCCCAAATAGGACAAAACGCGCATACTGAATCGGTTCGCTCGCCACTATCCACCTTTGCTTACAATGCTTGTGAAAGAAATCTCTCTATATATGTTTCTATGATGATTTTGATTTTGATTATTACCCTGAAGAAGTTCCAGACAAGTTAACTGGACGAAACATTGGTATTATCTTCAATTTCAATCGTTAAGATTATTTCATATATAATTTTCACATACAATTGACTTCTCTATACTTGGTACCCAATTGTTGTCAAGCTATCCGTTTTAATCTTAACGATTATTCATATAAATTACATTTAATTATAGTAAACAAGAATCGCTTTACTTACCTTCAAGAAATATTAACCATCTATTTACTGATTTATATTTTGCTGGACGATAATAATAACTAAAATAATAAAAAGAGATCAATGAATAAATAATCAATAATTTAAAAAAATCTTTTAATAAAATCAATAATCAATATTTCAATAAAATCAATAAAATTTTCAATGATAATCTAATATCGATTAATATCAGAAAAGATTTTTGCGGACAACTATTACGCACTACTGAGGAGTCACACAATAGGACGAAACAGCCATTCATCATGGTGGTTTACCTTCGATTGGCTCATGATTTCAACTATTAATTTAGCTTAGTTTATGAATCTAATGAAATTAAATAAATCATTCAGTTATTTTGAAAATCTTAGGTTTATATATTTAATCATGAATCGTTCTGATATTGATAAACATTGATTAAATTTACACTTTGAGGCAAGCTCTAACTTGGAATTGTGGAGGAAGGGTAAAGAAAACACTACATTGGGAATTGGAAGCAGATATGAAAAGGATGAATAGCAATTGGAATGAACTGGAAAGGATTGTCTAGGACAGGGTTGGATGTAGAATGCTGGTTGGCGGTCTATGCTCATCCACAAGAGGTAACAGGTTTAAGTAAGTAAGTAAGTAAAACTAAGCTCTGCCAGTTAAAGAAAGGGGTTTGTCGATAAACATGTAACTTTCGGAATAATTACTAGGGAATTTAGGAGCCTCCAAATGCCCTGGTGTGGCTGAGAGAGAAGAGGGCCCGCCCTTTCTCTAGAAATGCTCTCACGGGGCCATACGTATACAGCCACTGCCAGTGAATTCCTATTCACTGCCTTCTCATGGCAAGGGTGTTGTTTACGAAATTGAGAGGACGAAAAGCGAATGTGCAGCATTCTAACCAACTTGGTAGACATGAAAGATCCACCTAGGAGATTTGGAAAACCTTGATTCCAAACCAATGGTGCACATTGGCTGCAGTACTTTGAGGGTAAAAATAGAGTATGAACCAATTGTTGGTCACCAGCTACCATGGGACTACATCTCACAATGCTCGACTGCCCTGTGGGTCAGACATTTAGTTCAATGGTTCGGGATGTGGACCCCAAAGAAAACCATCTGCTTCGGTCTGGGCGCCCGGGTAGCATCAAAGCCCTTACACAATTAAAATGAAACGAAAAATTTTTGTGCAGTCCATATATATCTGGTGTCCTCTTATACCAATATTTATGTGTTCAAATAAATAAATTAAATAATTAATTAAGAATAAATACAGTTGTTAAGTGTCACGTTGATATCCTGGAAATTTCTATCAGGCTGTGATTAGATGGAAACTCTTCGGCTTCTTTATGGCCTCTAGAAGCTCCGTTATACTTCTCAAAAGTCGTCCCAAGAATTACATATTACATTCTTTTGGTAACTAAAGGACTAGTTTAGTTTAAATTGAATTTCTAAATCTTTCAATAAGTTCCATGTATATTATGACTCTTATCTTATGAACTCAATACCTAGGTAAAAGCTAGAAACTCAAACACTGAATAACTATATTAAGTTAAAAAAGTAATAACACTTCGGAATTTCGCTCCTCATTTATTCAATGTAATTGATAAGTAAAATTGGATAATGGTGTTCGTAACATTTTCATTGTTCATTCATTTGATGTGTATTGGATATGAATGAATAGTTTTCACTAAAAATATTTCATTTAAAGTCTCTATAGATATTAACAAATGTCTGATGTAAACACATTAGTACAATACAATCCAACATACCGGCTGAATAATATATAAATAATAAATGTCAAAGTTCACTAGTGAATGGCTTCAAGAGATATTTCTTGGAGTTCTAGTAAGAAGCAGTGACCAGTGGAGTTCAACTAGGTCTGTTGTGAGATATCAACTCACTGAAGACAATGGTAAACGGTTGCTCAATTTCGTAGATTAATTGAAGTTAGACATCATTAACACCGCTGAATTCCACCTTACTCAGTGGTCTAGAGATTAAGCGTTCGCACACGAGACTGATATGTCCTGAATTCGGATCTCGCGAGACGTAGTCGTGAATGTTCACTGCTGAGGAGTCCCGCAATAGGACGAAATGGCCTTCCAGTGCTTCCAGGTTTTCCATTGTGGTACAACTTCAATTGACTCATGATTTCAACCCTATAATATTACTAAACTCTCCACAAAATGTACCCCTTCTGATAAGATAAAGAATGAAATTTAAAAAATAAAAAAATAAAAGATAGACCTACCCCGCTGATGAACCATCATTACATTTAGCTCCATCATTATTTATTAAATATAATTTATGTGATTGATATTGTAATTTTAAATGATTCCATTCATTATGTTTACTATTATGATGATTATGTAATTTTTCAATTTTAGTTTCCATGGGTTTCTTCAGTGGTTCCCATGGTTCCTGATTGATATTGATTAAATTCCAATTATTATTATTAGTAGTAGTTTGTTGTATAGATAACAATTTATCAGTAGTATATATCAATGTTTTATAATTTGATTTAGCTTTAACATGATCTAACCATGTTATAATAATAATTAAATAATATAGTAGTATATATTGACGTAATGAAATAATATATTTGATTAGAAATGTGATTTCAGTTGATATTGAATAAGATTCATATAAGAAATCTGTAAGATTGAAATAAAAGAAAAAAAAATTAGAAGGGGTGAATTGAAGGTTTTGGGTTCGGAAACACTGGATGACTGTTTCGTTCTATTGTGTGAGACTCATTAGAAGTACGTGAGGTGACATCATGGATGCGTACTGATGAGTGGTCTCATATCTAGAATGAAACGGACATTCAGTGCTTCAAACATTCTCATGATGGTCTAGCTTCAATCGATTCATGATCTTAGTTATTAACAAGAAAGATACTTTATATATTTATGGAGGGATTTCAAAAATCATATGTTGATTGACAACAATAAATCGAATTAGGTATATTTTTAAAAGATGATTAATGCATGAACTAATTTGCTTTTGTCCAAACAAATGAAGTGTTGTGTGGAATCTCATCTTTGAGTCTTTTTAAACATAACAAATAAGTAATTTAATAGTTGAATTCATGAGTCAATTAAAACTAGACTACTATCGAAAATGTTGAGGCACTGAATGACAGTTTCGTCCTAGTATGGGACTACTCAGCAGTGTGTATTCATGATCCCGCACGCAGAATTCGAACTTCGGACCTTCGGTCCCGCAAGCAAGCGCTTAACCTCTAGACCACTTAACGGTGATCCAGCGGTGTTAATTTCTTACTTTCATCAACCCACGATATTGCGCCACCGTCAACCATTATCTTCAGTGAGCTACTATCACACAACAGACGTGATTGAACACCACTGATCACTGCTTCTCACTAAAACTCCAGGAAATACCTCTTGAAGCCAGTCACTAATGAGCATATGATGAATATTATCAGAAACAGCCATCCGGTGCTTCCAGATATTCCATAGTGGTCTAGCTTCAATTGATTCATGAATTCAACTTTTAAATTATTATAATCTCCACAAAACCCCTTTCTGATAATAACAGATAATTCGCACTTTTGAATCACCTTAAAACACAAGAATTCATTCCGAAACGTTCATCTGTAGGGACTGTCATATCAGAAGATTTTATAACACATGAAAACGTGTTTTTATTGTGGGAATCAGGTTCATTTAAATGACATCGTTGTGTAATTTTTGTTATATTTGTAGTTGAAACCAAACGGCTGAAAGCGCTGTACTTAAGGTCTGTCTGTGTTGAAACTTGATATCTTAAAGAAATCAGGGTAGCTTATGAATTATGTAACGGTTATACACAATTTCAATGTCATGAACTTTAGCGGCGAATCAATAATGTTAAAATACAACTCCTGAATGACTATGATTGATTTCTATCAGTCAGAAATAAATACTAACAATAGTCGAAATGATCACAAAGTAATAAAGCTCGTTTGAACATCATTACTCAAAAGTCTTAGAGCTCTTCCTGAAATCTGAGAGTCATGCTTTAGATCCTCAATGGTGTCATGTATGCAACTTAGTGCGGAGGCTCATATTAAGATGAAACATATATCTAGTACATTCTCATTTGCAATTATCTTTTAAATAAGGTTAATACATGATGTATACTATAAAATAACACATCTTAGTTATAAAGTATGATAATATGAACTTGAAAATTTTGATATTCCCCTCTTCGAATGTGACACTATGTGACGGTTTTGAATTGAAAGGAAAACATTAAATCTACTTAGAATTCGAAAGTCTCCGTAACAGAACATGTAGAATATCTAGCTTTCTATAACTTCCTATAAAAACCAGCGGTTGATTAAAGTAAATCATTAGTAATATGTTTAATGGAAGGCATTATAAGTTGCAAACAAAACTTTATATTACTCTCAAATATTTAAGTAGTATATTTCAACATGAAAAATAAGCCTTATTTGTAAATATGGAGATTTGTGAAGACTGTAGTATTTTCACAGTCTAAATCACAAACATAATATGAACTAGACCACTATCGATAACCCGAAAGTACTCGAGGGTCATTTCGCCTTAGTATAGGATTCCTCAGAAGTGTGCACCAAAAAAACACTCAGGAATCGAAGTGATTTTAATTTTGGCAATAATTTTGTTTGCCCTTCTTTTTCAATGATATGTTTGGATAAAATCTCACGTTAACACAAAATAGAGGCTAATAAAAATGTCTCAAAAAATAACAAGAACAGCTTCACATTTAGATAAACTAGCCCGGGGAAAGTAACACTGTTAAAATATTCCAACTTTCTTGATTCATTCTTGATTCAACTCAATGAACCTGGACAGTATGAAACGACTACGAAGTGACTAATTGCTTTTCGGAGTCATCATGGTAAGAGATACCAGTGATAGAGATCTACCCAGAAGAATAACATTAACAGAATAATAATCTAGAGTTTATAATCTCTTTGTAATTTGTAGGAATTTTGACAATCACAGTACGGATGATTGAATCAACTTCATTTATATCGATTCTCAACATCAAGTCTAGTCATTTAAACTCACATATTTTTTGTCGTGTTGGACCATGTAGTTTAAAACAACTTGACCGTTTCGATAAATTTGGATAGTGTAATGAGAAGACAATGGTTGAGATAAGATGATGGTTGGAGGTGGTCAACAGATAACCCTGGACCCGGGTTTCATGCTACTTGTCACTCGTCAGGAAGGTGTACCTGTAATCTTGAGGGAACTGGTGCTCCCTGATGGATTCGACTCCGTGTCATTCAGCTTCACGGTCACAGACGTTACCACTGAGCTATTCGGGCCGCGACCGACCTCCTGTAGGACTGAGATGTAATCACAATTGATTGATCAATGGGTGGTGATCAATGTCATGCGTGTCAAGTCCTTCTTAGTGCTGATCGAATGCTATCGATCAAGTAGTTATTAGATCTATTTAATATATTAAGGTAATCAATTCGGAACAATCTGATCCCACATATACTTGTTAAGAACATTTATGTAATTGACCTATTATTCTTCAAATATAAACGTTCTTAATGTGTATATGGATGGTAAGATGGTTCAAAATGTATTGCACTATTATACCATGCAGTCCTGATGATCTTTTAACTTTGAAGTATTAAGCTTTGTAAAAGGATATGAGTATTTCAAAAAACTTCATTAATATTTATTATACTAATTACAAACAAAACATGTCAGAATCCAGGATGAACGTTTCGTCCTACTTGGAACTCATCAGCTGGATGCACCTGCATACCAGAGTTGATGTAAATTAGAACATTGTTAATAGATATAATGAAAGGAATTATTTGATGTAAACAAAACATCGTTTAATTTTATTCCTTGATATTTTGTGTACTACCGAGTTTATATTACTTTCAAATAATTAAGTAGTATAAATAGGACGAAACGCGCGTCCTGGATTCCACTGCTAACCCACTATCCATCTCTGCTTACCATGCTTGCGAATTAAGGCTAAATTGAATCAATACGCACAGTATGCACATATGCCAATTAGAGACTGACCAGTTGCAGTTCTAACAAATCGATGGGAAGATTCAAACAAACAATACAGAATGAATTTAATTAAGTAGTATATTTCAACACGGAAAAAAGCCTAATTTGTAAATGTGGGGAGACTGTAGTATTTTCTCAGCTGACGAGTCCCAAACAGGCTGAAACGCGCGTACTGGATCTCACTGCTAACCACCATCCATCTTTGTTTATAATGTTTGTGATTTAAAGCAATCTCAAGGCAATTCCAACAGGATACACATATACCATTACGAGACGGATCAATTGCAGTCTTAAACAAGATTCAAGCAAACAATACAAAATAAATAAAATATATCAAATCTAAAATGGTGGACAACTTGTTATACAGTATTTCCACAGTTGCATTATAGACCATTCAATAATGAGAATTAACCATAGAAAGATGTTAAAATGTTTCTGTTCACAAATTTCCTTATGTATCATCAATAGATTTCAAGTTTGAGTCACACAATAAGATGAATAAAGTACTATAAATATTGGATGAAAAAAGGGTTTCTTGTAAGTGAATTACGATCAGAAGGGGATGAGCACTGCTGAGGAGTCCCACAATAGGACGAAATGGCCATCCAGTGCTTCCAGGTTTTCCTTGATGGTCTAGCTTCAACTGACTCATGCTTTCAAATATGAAAATGAATTATGGTTTAATCTATTATTTGTATGATATAGAAAAGGCGAAATAATAAATAATATACTTTTTTAATAGTTGAGATCATGAATCAATTGAAGCTAGACCACCATGGAAAACCTGTAAGCACTGAACGGTCGTTTCGTCCTATTGTGGGACTCCTCAGAGGTGCAGATCTACGATCCCACCTCACGAGGTTCGAACCCAGGACCTATCAGTTTCACATAAAATAACACGGAAAAATCTCATATAGTTTCCATTTATTTATGTTCCCTAAAAAACAATGTAAATTTAAGTTTCATGATGATAATGACGATAATGCTGAAGTCTTTTAGTAAAGAAACCAAATAAAATTTCTATAATGAATAGTTTCAAACAGCTATTATTTAATAGTTGAATTCATAAGTTGATAAAATCTAAACCACTATGGAAAACCTGAAAGCACTGAACATCTGTTTCCTCCTAATGTGGGACTCCTCAGCAGTGCGTATCCAAGATCTCATAGTTCGTGGTTTCGAATCCTGCGAGCAGGATCGTGAAGGAATCCCATACTAGGATGAAACAATCATCTAGCTTTAATCGATTCCTGAATTCAACTATTAAAATCTCTATCATCTTCGGGAAACCCCCCTTTCTCATAATAATTATTTTATTTATTATAATAATTAATTAATTACTTAATTCATTAAAATGTTTAGATTTTTCTTTATTTTTTTTGAAAAAAAAGGGAACAAACGAAAGAAAAATTTGTGCGGATGCACATACACATTAAAGTGTATTTCAAAGGTCAAGTTTACCTGTACACACTTGGAAACCTACACACACATACACAGTCAAAAACCATTCATTCATTAAGATACTCCTTCCTTTATAAACATTTTGTTGACTTAGATCAAAGGAAAACAAAAAAATACCTTTTTTTAGTGTTTACAGTTTACTATTAAGAGATGAATGAAGAAAAAAAAATTTTAATTACTGATGAATAAAACAAAGAAACGACGAGAAATGAAAGGGGGGGGCAGCAAAAAAGGAAGAAGAATTTCAATCAATAATAATACACAAATTTAATCTGTTTTATAACTACTACTGTAATGAACAGAACACTGGTTGGGGACAATCGAATGTAAATTCTGAAAACCATACAATGAACAGTCAATTTGCAAATTAACAAGCAATTGTCTCAATCTTCACCGTTTCTTCTCCAATTTCACTGTTCATGCAATTTCCTACCGATCGCGCTTCATTTCAGTTCTTTCCTAATCGGTCTTCTGCCAAAATACATTCTATGTCTGACCAACACCATATACTACTTATATGGATATAAGTAGACCACACCACACTACTACTACTACTACTACTACAAGTTGTGAAGATGTTGGGGCTGTATATCTGACTTCAGTTGGATCGTTTCTGATTGTTGTCGAAATATATTCATCGGCGAGATTAAAATTTATGGACAACCTTTGAACGAATCTTAAGTGACCTTGAGAAATGTTAGCCAATCAGTAAACAGCCAGCATAGAGTAAACATATATTATACAAAACCAAATAATTAAAGTCGATACATTTATTTGATATGGTCCAAAAACTTATCAAGGTTAGAAAAAGTTTCGAAGGTTCCAAAATCGTAATGAATAAGGTAGAGGAACTCATCCATATGGCTCCATAATAGTTGGTCTCTGGAGCCATGATAAGGTCACAAATACCCTCTCAGCCTCGACCACATAGCTTCATTATTGTTTGTGTGTACTCCAGTTGTGTAAATTTATCATTTTTATTATGGATATGTCCCTACAATACTCATACCACTGAACAGCCAAAGCTTCAGTAACATCTGTGATTATTGCAACCACTGTTACTGGTGTTTTTATTAATCAATTGGTGGCAATTATTATAATATGCCTTAGTCTCAATCTGGGTCGAGCGATAAAGATTCCTGTTCTAGCAAACGTTTTCCTTCAACATATATTACATCGAAGGACGACATCATGGTAGTCTGCACGAAGTCTACAAGTCATTAATTAAGCGTAATCACAAATACAGCAACTTCTTAGTAGTTTCATTGGTTATAGCCACTTAATTATCAAGTCTTCTCTAAAATTCTCTGTGAACCGATCGTACATCAGCATCAGGTACTGAAATCGGCGCCGTGACCTTGAAATCCCTCAAGCGAATCTGATTGGCTCGTCCATAAATTATAGTTTCGCCATATTCATCCTGACTATTTTCGTGTATAATAATCGACTTTGATAAATAAGGAGAATAGATTTTTGAATACATATATTTATATACACTCATTGATCTGCATAGATAATCAGAGGGACGAAGCAAAGAGAAGAGAATGAGGCAAAATGATGTACAGTGGAGAAGGTATGTGAGCCAATTCGATTTATTCAAGGGATTTATAGCGATTTATCGTCACAAAAATAAGTTATAGATATGTGATGAATAGGATAAGAAGTGCACACACAAACGCTTACATAAAACCAGTTAAGGTTGATAAATGAATAATTAACGTCAAAAAGTGACTCAAGTAGAGTGATTAAATTTGCCTATCCGGAATCTAGAATATGCTGTGCGGACTTAACATAGAAACCGACACTACAAAAACAAACAATATTAAACACATAATTATTGCTTGGTTGGATAATGTCTACAGATCATTTCCTTTTTGCTGATGGTATATGTCGTGAACTGATATTTAATGTTTTGAAGCAGCAGCTCAAATTTCAATTCACGATACCGCCTTGCCAGATTTCGAACCCAGGACCTATCAGTCTCGAGCGCGAGCGCTTAATCACTAGACCACTGAGCTGGGTGGCATCCAACGATTTAATGTTTAAATTCAACTAATCCACGAAATTGAGTGACACATCCATCATTATCTCCAGTGAATTACTATTGCACAACAAACCTGGTTGAATTCCACTGGTCACTGCTTCTCACTAGAACCCCAAGAAACATCTCTTGAAGCCAGTCACTAGTGAGCATATATTGATTAATATTAGAAAGAGGTTTTTACGGATATTATAGTCATTTCGATAGTTGACTAATGATCTCAACTATTGAAATGACTATAATATCCACAAAAACCCCTCCTGATATGAATATATAAGTCCTCTTTAAAGTTTACTGATGAATCTTTGGAGTGAAGAAACACATATTGAATATAGATTTACAGAAATATGAAAATACTAAATCTCCACAAAAAACCCCTTCTGATAATAATAATCATATGCTCACTAGTGACTGACTTCAAGAGGTAAATCCAGGAGTTCTAGTGAGAAGCAGTGCCCAGTGGAGTTCAACTAGGTCTGTTGTGAGATATCAACTCACTGAAGACAATAGTGGACAGTTGCTCAATTTCGTGGATTGGTTGGAATTAGACACTAACACCATGGATACCAGCTCAGTGGTCTATCGGTTAAGTGCTCTGGCACGAGACTGGTAGGTCCTGAGTTCGAATCTCGCGAGGCGGGATCGTGGATACGCACTGCTGAGGAGTCCCACCATGGGACGAAACGGCCTCAAAGTAGGGCTTCCAGGTTTTCTATGGTGGTCTAGCTTCAATTGACTCACGCTTTTAACTACTAAATCTCCACAAAAAACCACCTTCTGAGAAATAAAATTAACACTACATACATTTATATAAATCAACATTTTTCTATATTTTCAATTCATTTTAATATATCATTCAAAATATATCCATTTTTGATTGACTACTATTGTTACCACAATTGTACCGTAACCCTACACTCCTATAATCTTGCACATACATTCATATATACACACACATACATACATACATACAAACTTGGATACACATTTTTTTTATTATTTTTATTTTAAAATCAATGGGGTTTCTACTTTTACAACCAAAACAAAACACCGACCAGTTCGTTGTAAAAAAAAACCGCTTGTATTTCTTTTGATGTTCAATTAAAACACATCAATAGATACATACATATTATTTTTCCCCAAGAATTCATGTTATGTAAATAGGTCAAAGAGACATGTATATGATTCTTTTGTGTTACACAATCGTTTGACCAATATAAATCATTAGACTTAAGGGGTACATGTGTACGTGTGTGCATGGGTGTGCATGTGTGTGTGTGTGTACATTGTGTAGGTACTGTAGATACTGTTGTTATGATCATTGTGTTGTTATGATTGTTCACTTCTATTTTTTTTTTAAAAATGATGATTACATTGTCTCAAAGTCTCATTGTTATACATTGAATGTTATATACAACAATATAAACATGTGGTTATTGAATCCGATGGAAACTAAATTATGATTATTATTTAAATAAGTAAAATGAAAGTAAAAAAAATGGGGAGAGGGGGCAACGCAACTGTATTCAAACAATTCAATGTTGTAATTAAATTGTCGGGAAAAGAAAAAGAAGAAGAAGAAGAAGCGCGAATATGAAAACATTCTATATTCAAGTAAACAGACATACACACACACACACATCTACATATATATGCACAAGCGATTTAACTTGTGAATGGTATTACATTTTTATGAAGCAACTATATTACTACTATTATTATCATCACTAGTAGTATTAGTAGTAGTAGTAATGGTAGTAGTAGTAGTATTAGTATTAGTAATATTAGTAGTAGTAACAATATTCAAGTTATTTATTATTCGTTTTAATTAATTTACATTTCCATCTTGAAAACTAATTAAATGATAAAAGGTAACAAGTGTGTATATTGAAATTCTTCAAAGGAAATTGTTCATCTATTTGTTATTTTGTTTTGTACAAAGGGACTGAATGATTCTAAAAAAAGCAGTTTTATAACCATAGAAGATAAACCTGAAGGGGAGAGTGTATCCACTTATATAGCTCCATAACTCTTTAACACTAAATTCTGAAGATAGTAATGAAGAAGAAGAAGAAGAAGATAAAATAAGTCATATGTTGGTGATTTCATAAGACTGACAAAACATCTATGTAAAGATGGAGAGTGGCTAACAGGATAAAACGTGTGTCCTGGATCCCACTGCTAGCCACTATCTATCTTTGTTTAGAATGCTTTTGAATTAAGGCAATATTGAGGCGATACACACAGTATGTACACATGCCAATAAGAGACTGATCAATCGCAGTCCTAAACATCAATGGAAAGATTCAAGTAAACAATACCAAGTGACTGACTTCAAGATACATGTCCTGGAGTTCTAGTGGGAAACAGTGACAAGTGGAGTTCAACCACGTCTGTTGTGAGATAACAACTCACTGAAGGCAATTGGTGAATGGTCGCTCATAATTCGTGGATTGGTTGAAGTTAGACATTAACACCGTTGGATGCCTCCAAGCTCAGTGGTCTATCGGTTAAGGGCTCTGGCGCGAGACTGGTAGGTCCTAGGTTCGAATCTCGCCCGTGAGGCGGGATCGTGGATGCGCACTGTTGAAGAGTCCCATAATAGGACGAAACGGCGCTCCAGTGCTTCCAGATTTTCGATGGTGGTCTATCTTCAATTGACTCATGATTTCAACTTTGAAAAATACTGAAATCTCCACAAATCCCTTTCTGAATACCAAGTGAATTTAACAAAAAATCTGATTTTAAAAAACAAAAAACGAACTGGTATGATTGAAAAAAGACTCTATATTTAAATTTGTTTCAAAAGAAACATCCTAACACTTCAAATAGGCAGATCGATTACAAAGACTATTGAAACCATTGTATTACATGTAACTCTCCCAAATAAAGCTACGTTGACTTAGTGTATAAGAGATAAGATGTCAATAATGTCAGTAATCTACATATTAGAAGGGCGTTTAGTGGAAATTTTATTAATTTTATAGTTGAAATCATGATTCAATTGAAGGTAGACTACCATGAAAAACCTGGAAGCACTGGATGACCGTTTCGCTCTATTGTGGTACTCTTCAGAAATGTGTATTCACGATCCTGCTTCGAAAGATTCCAACCCAGGACCTATAGTATTATTATTATACAAGGTAACAAATGTTTGTTGAAATTCTTTAAAAAGAATTGTTCATCAATTTGTTATCGTGTTTTGTACAAAGGGACTGAATGGTTCTAAAAAATAACAGTTTTATAATCATAGAAGATAAACCTGAAGGGGATAGTACATCTACTTGCATAGCTCCATAACTCTTCAACACTAAATTAATCTTGATAAATGTTCGAATTATAGAATCCGATGAATATGTTTTAAATATAGTAGGGTTTCAATAAGAATGCTACCTAATAAACTCTGATCTTATATATACTGATTAAATGAATTTTCCTTCATTAACTTCATTAGCTTTTCATATTTTGAAATGATGGAGAAGATTTGCTGCTCAAATGAACAATTTCAGAGTCGTTGATTTCTTTGACCAAGGTGATTTGATTTTAATTACCGTTCTAAATAATATCCTTACAGCTCATTTATGCATAGATTAAAGTCTGAGGATGTTGCCTAGAACAACAATGGAAATGTAACAAATAAACTAACTAGCTTGTAGTACTAAACAACATGGCAGAAGCGCTGTACATATGGGCTAATAAGAACAGTCTAAACAGAAAAAATGATAATCAACTCGCAATCACTTCGCTAATATTCATTAACAAGTAAGTGGACCCTTTCTCTATCCAACCGGTTTATTTCACAGGCATCGCTACTCTGACAGAAATTAATCTGTGATGTTTTAGCAATAAAATTATGTTAAGATTGATATCATAAATGTATCAATGTTAGACTTGGGAACACTAGATAGCTTTTTCGACTTAGTATGGTTCTCCTAAGTAGTGCACATCCACGATCCCGCACCTGAGACTCAAATCCAGGGCTTTCGTTCTCATAATCAACGAATTTTCAGTTTGTTGGTTTATAATGAATCTCAGAAACGATTTCATTCAATTAATTCAATGCTAGAATGTGGATTTGTGGAGAATGTAGTAACTTTAATGGTCGAATTAATGAGCCGATTTAAGCATGATCACCATTGCGAACCTGGGAGAGGGAAGGTCCTGAGTTTGAGTCCCGTGAGAAGGATCGTGGATACGCACTCCTGAGGAGTCCCATATTATGACGAAACGGTCGCTTCTAATGGTGGTCTAACATTGATCCATTCACGATATCAATCTTAACTGAAAAATCTCTACAACCCCATATTAATAATACAATTATGTATCTGATGATTCTCATTTCACATGCACATGGGCAATTCAAAAACAAATTCAGCCTTCGATTTTCACTTTTATTTTTACTTCTAATAAAAACAAATTAACAGCGAATATCAATTTTTAATAACTCAATCTTACACAAATTCATTTATTTCCACATTGTGAACTATTCACATCATCCACATATAACTGACTCATGTTATCCTACTTACTAAAATCAATATCTAAGCACTTAGTATAGATTTGATTTGATTCTCAGCGGTTTAGAGGTTAAGCGCCCGCGCGCGAAAGTGATAGGTCTTGGGTTTGAATCTCATGAGGCGAGATCGTGAATACACACTGTTGAGGAGTCTAATAATACGATGATTCCTACAATAGGACGAAACGGCCGTCCTATGCTTCAAGGTTTTCCATGGTGTTCTAGCTTCAATTGATTGATGATCTACACTAATGAAATCATTATATAATTGTTTGATAATCTTGATTTTGATTATTACCCTGAAGAAGTCCAGACGAGTTTTCTGGACGAAACGTTGGAACTATTTAAATTTCAGTCTCTACGATTTTTCAAATATAATTTTCACAAATAATGTCAGAATTAATGATATTCAATGTTAGTAGATAAGAAAAGAAAACTGTTAACTATCTCGATGAAAAGTATCTTGTTACTCAATTTGATAATAAAGCTTATTTTAAAAGATTTTATTCCATACAATACAAAACCTTCATCTTAATCAAATATGGATTGTGGCTAGCGGTGGAATCCAGGACGCACATCTCATGCATGTACCTGAATCCCAGAGTTGATGTTCACTCCGGGACGCAAGTCCGAAAATAGAACGAAATGCGCGTCCTAGATTCCAGCGTTAGGTACTATCCATCTTTGCTTATAACAGTTCAGTTGTCCGAATCATCTGTTGGCAATGTTTTGTTCTCTGTGCTATATGATTTAATTGTGGAATATATTCACTGTAATTCTGGACATTATTATTAGAGCTTACATCATGTATATGTTTCTTTTATTTCATTCAAGATAACTTTCATGATTGAAATTAAAATAATATCAAAAACTTAAATAAGATAAGCAAAGATAGATAGTGACTAACAATGGAATCCAGGATGCGCACTATCCATCATTGCTTATAAAGCTTGGGAATTATCTCAGACTTAATTGCTTCTTCTTTTCTACATCAATCTTTCTTTGTTCTCATTCTCTTCTCTTAGACTTTCTCTTAATCTTCTGTCTCCAGGTATTTCACTTTCTGATGATGATATATACTATTTATATTTGTCGACATCAGTAGTATACACTACAAAATAACATGTGATAAATTTTCAGTGTCACAAGGGGGTTTTGTGGAGATTTTAGTAATTTTATATAGTTAAGATCATGAGTTAATTGAAGCCAGACCACCATGGAAAACCTAGAAGCACTGAACGGCCGTTTTGTCCTATTGTGGGACTCCTCAACAGTGCACATCCACGATCCCACCTTGCGAGATTCCAACCCAGGAGCTACCAGTCTTGCGTCAGAACACTTAACCGATAGACTACTGAGCTAGGCAGCATCCAACGGTGTTAATATCTAACCTCAATCAATCCACGAAATCGCACGACCATCTTCCATTGTACTGAGGTCTCGTATTTTGTTTAAATAAGAGAGAGAAACGGAAAAAAAGTTATCTGAATTCATTTCACAATCCAAAAAAAAATCTTTTAAAAATCATTGTTGTTTATTTTTAAATTTAGTTTCATTGATCAATTTCTTATTTTTGGTTGTTTTAATTGAAAATGTTAATTGTTTCCCATAAGATGAAATGTATGAAATTAAGTTCAATTATCAATGATTGCTAAAAAAAAACAATTGTGATATAGTTAAACAAAATATTAGTTTACAGAAGGGGGTTTTTGTAGAGATTTTAGTAATTTCAATAGTTGAGATCATAAGTCAATTGAAGCTAGATCACCACGGGAAACCTAGAAGCACTGGATGGGTGTTTCATCCTATATTGGGACTCTTCAGTAGTGCATATCCACGATCCCGCTTGCCGAGATTTGAACTCAGGATTAAAAAGAGCTAAAGATTTTGTGTATTTTGGTACTTCTTAGTAAGGCTTTTTTATTTCTATGAGATTTGGACTCACATCAATCTGCTTCCGTCAAAGATATTATCAGTAAACAGAAGGTTAGTACCTTCTGTTCAGTTGAGAATTTGTCATTGAATTATAACTGAGTAATAACTAATGTCTGAGTTCGGACCGGTATTGTTCATTTATACTGGGAGTAAAACTTATATTCCTTATTACAATAGACCATTATTATATAGTATTCAGAAAATGGATTAAAATGAGAGACATTAACCACTGGGTTCGCATTTAGTTATTTGAATGTTATGGGCATGCTACAAGAATAAAGATTCCTACCTTTATCTCTGTTATCGTTCACACTAGTGAAGATTTTCACAAAAGAACAGTAAAATTTTCAGCAAAACTGACTTGAAATCTTTTGAAACTTTGCTTACTGTGGTCGAGTCTTATTGAAAACATCAGCACAATGATTCAATTACATATTCAACGGACAAAATATGCTTTTTACTATCTTCTGATCCCTTCTGATATTTTTTTTAAAAAGTTGATAGTTGACCTTCAAAAATGATATGTGTTTAATGGTTGACAAGTAGTATGTTGTTTTTCATAAGGATCAAACAGTTGATCTCCCACCAACTTAAATATATTACGTAACAGAAACTGATTAGACAGTTGTATATAATTATTGTTCGAATGGAACTTTATGGATAACAGTTGTAAAATATTGGTTTGGTTAATCGGTAGATTATATCATTTATCTAAGTGACATTTTTCAAACTCTGCACTAGCAACTAAACAATAGAGATTGAAGGGATTAGACTAAATGTTATATCAATGATAACAATGTACTGAACAGTTTGTTTGTTGGTAGTAATGAAATTCACCACACCACTTTAAACGAGTTTTGGACCCTTCACCTGGGTTGGCGTTCATCTCAGTGTTTATTTTCACGATAAAATTCCTAAGAAGTAATTGTCTCTTCAAGAAAGACCAAGTGTTAGTCCTAGATTCCACTACTAGTCACCAAAAATACATTGCAATACAATTCAAAGTCATCGATTCAGAATTTACATATCCCAACAAATGCTAACCATTTGCAGCCCTGAATACTAACAACAGAATGATATCGAAGTTAAGTATAAAACAATACAACAGATACTCTACATCAGTGCACGATATATAAAAAAGTGCATAAGTATGCTGGAACTCTAATCGACTTTGAATTAGGACTCCTAAATCATCAAATATCTTTTACATATCAAGTAAAGTGTCATCAGCTTTCTATCTGACCCATTCAGTGATATTATGATATCGTTTGGCCAGTTCTGGATATTTTCTAACCTATTATTAAGATGTTAAGCATTGGAATTCGGTGTATATAATAGTTACATATGCATAAAATACGGAAACTTCTACATATCGACTCAGTGTAACAACTGCATCAAACTCATATAAATAAAACTGAGCTAATATGGTATGGAATAAGTGACTATGTTTTATTTTCCAAAATACATTAGCCAATCACTTATTATCTCCAAGTATAACTCTTAAAACGGTACTATTCATTCAGTCATTTTCATAATTAGATGAATATCATGGTGTTTTTGGACCCCTGTTACGACAAATTATGTATTGCTCAAATAATATATAACCAATGAAATGGAACATATCTTATCAACTAATTATGTGACATTTGGGAATGTATGTTTGTGCGTGTGTGTGTGTGTGATGTGTAGAGAATTCAATAAAGTATTTAGGCTAAATGAAAAACACAAAAAAATAGTGGCTAGCAGTGAAATCCAGGACGCGAGATTCGTCCTATTTCGGACTCGTCAGATGGATGTACCTGAATCTCAGAGTTAATGTTCACTCTTAGACTCGAACTCAGTATCGTTTGATTCAAACGCTATCGCGTTATCGACTTAGCTACTGAGTCCTGATAGTCACCTGCCTTTGCATCTTTGCTTATAATGCTTGTGAATTAAGGCAATATTGAGGCAATACACATAGTATACACATATGCCAATAAGAGACTGACCAGTTGCAGTCCTAACACATCAATGAGAAGATACAAACAAACAATACTAAGTGTATTCAAACTTTATCCCATTCCACAAGCAAGTGGCTATCAAGACTCAGTAGCTGAGTGGATAACGCGATGGCGTTTGAATCTCACGGTACTAAATTCAAGTCCCAAAGTGAACATCAACAAGTCTGAAATGCAAGTACATCCATCTGACGAGTCCCAAATGAGACGAAACCCGCGTCAAACTGGATTTCACTGTTAACCACTATCTACCTTTACTTATAAAACAAAAATGATTCTTTTTAAAAAAAAAGTCGAAAAAGAATTTTATGGATAAGAATGGAATTTCTATCCAATAATTTTTAATATTTTTTTTCTTTTTTACTTTTTGATTGTCGGTATATTGAAAGTTTTATGTTTTTCATTTAATCTATAACATAAAAATGACACTTTCATTTTCTTTTTTTCTTTTTCTCTTTTCCCTTTTCTCTTTTTTTATTAGGAGAGATTTAATACCAAAAAATAGGTATTGAAATTGGTATAGTCTCTATAAATAATCTTTCCTATGTAAAAAGGGGGTGATTATGTCATCTTTATTTAATAAGTAAATATAAATATGTTAAATTATGATTTAAAGAAGAAAAAAAGGAAAAAAAAGAAAAAAAAGAGAAAAAACCGCTTTTATATCGTTTTGTTTAAATTCATTGATAAAGGTCACGTGTTCAATGTGTCAATAGAGATGAATGATATATACATATACACAAGTATGATAGGCGCGTAAAAGATTTAAATCATTAGTTCAATTCAAATCTTTGTTTGATGGTAATAATAAATATTGTGTCTATGAATAGATGAATGTGTTACGCTGATAATATATGAGTAGTAATTTATGAAATTTGAAAACAAAAATATGGCGGGGAAATTAAATCACCTTCTTTTAAGGAAAAAAAGCCTTGGATACAATGGTTCTTATTTTTAAATTATGATTTCATAAGAAAATTTGTTTGGTTAGGCTAAAAGGTTTGTTGGAAAGTAATGACATAATGTATATTTAAGCAACAAATACAACACACTGATCATTACTGGTGGCCTGTTTAAACATCTGGGCTACCTGTTCCTGTCATCTGGATATTTCAACAAGTTATCTAATTTCGTTTGTTTTAATACATCATTATGCCTATTAATCGCACAACCTATTCAGGTGCGTTTCTAAAAAGTGTAAGACCTTTCGCTGTAAAGATTACAGAAGGCCTAACTAGAGATATCGTGGTTGCTGGCAATATGCAGCGAGAAGAATGTACATTATCCAGATGTCGATTGACTGGACTGCTAATTTCTAACTGGCGATCATTCAATATTTATCGTCAGGAAGGACGAAGAAGTGAGAAATGGAAACTTGTTGAAGTACTTTGTGCTGAGAATTCTATATTGTACCAAAAATATAATATTGAATAAAGCTAATAATAATCAACAACCTAATCATAATTGCTGGAGAAACTTTGGAAGATGTAGAAACTTTCATATATCTGGGAAGCATCATTGATGAACAAGGAGGATCTGATGCAAACGTAAAGATAAGAATTGAGCAAAGTAAGGGTAGCATTCCTATAGTTGAAGAATATATGGAACTCAGAACAATTGTCTGAAAACCAACATAAAAGTCAGAATCTTCAATATGAACGTCAAGACAGTTCTACTGAATGGAAATGAAACTTCAAAAACTACTACAACTATATCAATAAAGTACAAGTATTTATAAACAGTTATCTACTTATGGTACTCAATGTCCGTTAACCGAATAACATTAGCAGCAACCTATTGTAAGAGAGAACAAATCAACTTTCATCTGAAGTGAAAATTAGGAAAAGATATTGGAAGTGAATAGGACGTACATTACAGAAATCACCAAACTGCATCATGAGATAAGCGCTAACATGAAATCATGAAGGGAAACAAAAAAAGAGGAAGACCAAAGAATATACTGTGTCAAAAATTGGGAGCAGATATGAAAGGAATGAATAGTAACTGGAAGCGATTGGAAAAAATTGCCCAGGAGAGAATTGGATAAAGAATGCTGATGGGTGGCCTATACTCCTTGACGAAGGATGACGGGCGTAAGTATGTTAATATATATATATATATATATATATATATATATATATAAATATTTGCTCTTTCAATGAAGTATTCTAACAGCTGTAAGTAGTTTTGAATTTGTTATTATTATTAACATAATACTACTACTATCTTGTAATAAATAGTAATATAAAGTATGCATCTAATCTTAGCTACATTCATTTTCAATGTGATTTAGGCATAAAATAGGTTTAAGGATGCAATGACAAATATTGTTAAAGATACCTATTAAGTAGCTGTATACTGCTTTCTCTAAAAGTCAGTGTAAATTTTGTACTTCTAAAGTTAGGGAATCCAGTTATGTAATTGTATGATAAAAACTAATGTTTTTGATTGAGGTCATGAATTGATTGATGTTAGACCACCATTGAAAACTTGGAAGCATTGGACGGGCGTTTTATTCAAGTATTGTACTCCTGAGCAATGATCATCCACGATCCCGCTAGTGGGATTCGAACCCAGGACATTGGATCTCGCGCTCCGACGCCTAACCCTAGACCAATGAGCCGGCATCCAACGATGTTGATGTTTAACTTTAACCAATCCACCTAATTGTACGACCATCTTCTATTGTCTGGAGTAGATAAATGTCTCTAAGTGACATGGATTAGCTCCATTGGTCACGTTTTTCCCTCACGAAACTAGTCTTTAATGAACACATGATTCGAATCCTGAGTGTTAGATTGTGGATGTAAACTTTTCACCAGTTCAATACTAGGATGAAACGATTGTCCAATACTTCCAAGTTTTCAATGGTGGTCTAACATCAATCAATTCATGGTCTCAATCAAAAACGTAACAATCTCCACAACCCTATACTGAGAAAAATCAATGTAGTTTTGTTTATTGATCTTTTCAATAAGATTTTAATAAAGTTCGGTTTATTATTTTGGAAATGAATTGACTGTGTTTTCATAATCTTTTTTTTTTGAAAGGAAAGGAAAAATACTTATCAACTGTTGAAATAATCTTCCATAGATCTTTAATCAATCTTATTCACATTGTACATTTGATAAAATTCATTTAACAAGTATTACGTAATCAAGACGAATAATTAAAGTTTAGAGTTTAGTTGTTATGATCTTGTTAAACGTTACTGAGTTATTTATTTAATAAACGAATGTTTAAACAACTTCATGAATACTATCGTTACATAGAAAATTCCTTGGAATTAATTGACTCTTTGAATCTTTATATTAGGCAAAGATAGATAATGGCTAGCAGTGGAATCCAGGATGAGCGTCTCATTCTATTTGGAACTCGTCAGCTGAATGTTCCTGCATCTCAGAGTTGATGTTCACTCTAGGACTTGAACCCAGTACCGTTCGCTTCAAACGCCATCGCGTCGTCTACTCGGCTACTGATTCCTGACAGCCACTTGCTTGTACAATGGAGTGAAGTTTAAATAGGATGAAACGAGCGTCAAACTGAATTCCACTACTAGCCACTATCCATCATTGCTTATAATCCTTGTCTATATTAAGGCAATACACACAGTATGCACATATACCGATTAGTGACTGATCAATTACAGTCCTAAACATCAATGGAAAGATTCAATCAAACAAAACCAAATGAATTTGATGTCTTTCTTGTTGTATTTAAGGTTAAAATTATCAGTGATGTTTTAAATGGTTAACAGATATGATATATATATAGAACTTTCAGTTGTTTCTCTGTTTATTTAGTGAATGAATGTTTTCATTTGGAGTTTGATTTACACTGAAATTTTTTTAAAATTTTAAACAGCCGTTGTTAGCCACAGTTAGCCAATAGTTATGAACATCTCAATATAGCCTAACTTTTAAACTAAAGAACTAATATCCAGTTGTTTACATTGATAATAAGCATGTCTTGTTTTAATACATCTACAGTAACAAGAAACGGACTACTCAATTCCTGTAGTATAAAAGACATTACTCAATTAAATTGAGTATAAAAACCGTCAATTATGAGTGGGGATTTCTTGGTATACTCGATCGAGGTATTGATATTAGTAGTTGCTTTTCCTTAGCATTATAAATTTTGTCAGAGTAAAAATTTCCCGGTGAAACTATAATTTATGGACAAACCAATCAGGTATAAGATAACAGGTCTTGGATTTTTGGCGCGTAATTCATTCATCCATTTGGCTGAATAGAGTTTTGGCATTATAGCTGATGTCAGTTCGTGATGAAAAGCATAAGTATAATTCCTAACCTTAACCATGAACTGTAAATCATTATTCTTATTCCCCACACTGCTTTATAACCCCCATTTGGTCGTAGTTATTAGGTGAACACTCCCAAGGTAACTCTAGCCCCGCTCAAAGGTTGTCCAAAAATTATGGTCTCACTAAATTGTCATGACCAATCCTAGATATTATAATAAACTTTATCTTTTTAACAAACGTTCAATTTATGATTGTTGAAAACGTGTGTATATATTTAATATCTTCCAATAGTCAGAAAATGACAACTCAAGAATATGAAACTAGTGTGCTAGTTCAATTGTTTACAAAGAATTCATTCATTCACTATATAGTAGATCCATATATTTCAATGTTGGCACAACACTGATTTCTTTAAAAAGGATTTATTAGAACGAAAATATATTAACAACTCCAATAATTTTGTATCAATTTTGATAGTTGAGATCATCAATCAATTGAAGTTAGATCACCATGGGAAACCTGGAATCACTGGACGGTCGTTTCGTCGTATTATTAGACTCCTCAACAGTGTGTATTCACGATCCCACCTCGTGAGATTCGAACCCTAGACTTATCAGTTTCGCGCGCAAGCGCTTAACCACTAGACCACTGAGCCGGCATCCAGCCGTTCTACGAAATTGAACGACATATCAGTTTGATCGTATTTACTTTTGTAATAATTTACAAGCTATTCATGACAATCCATAAATTCATAAAGTAGGCCTTTTTTTATTTTTAATTCACCAGTTCAACCAAATCTTAAAAAGTTATCTTGCTTTTACTGTTTTCAAATATAGAACTTGATTGTTTAGGTGGAACCATCATGAATGAAGTCTAACCATATAATAAAACAAAAACTGTTTAATTGAATGTTCAAAAGATCTGATTGATTCCAAGTAACTATTATAGATTCAATCAATCAATACTAAATAATAAAACCACTCATTCAATTCAAACAAATTTCATATTTTTCATAGATTTCTATTTTGATTGAGATCATGAATAGATCAATGTTAGACCACCATTGAAAAACCTGGATCATGGATGCATACCGCTGATATGTCCCACAATAGAAGGAAACGGACGTCAAGTACTTCCAGGTTTTCAATAATCATCTAACATCAATCAATTCATGATCATTGATAGTTATTTGAATATAATTTACACGTTGCATAATAAAATTAATTAGAACAATAACTAGGTCTGTTGGGAGATAGTAATTCACTGAAGACAATTGGTGAATGGTTGCTTAATTTTGTGGATTGGTTGAAATTAGACATTAACACCGTTGGATGCCGGCCCAGTGGTATAAAGATTAGGCGCTCGCGCTCCAGACTGATAGATCCTGGATTCGAATCTCTCTTGAGGCGGGACCGTGGATACACACTGCTGAGGAGTCCCACAATAGAACGGAACGGTCATGCAATAATTCAAGGTTTTCAATGGTGGTCTAAATTCAATTGACTCATGATCTCAACTATATAAAAAATTACTAAAATCTTCACAAACCCCCCCCCTTTCTGATAAAACAATAAACATTGAATATTGTGCCCATTTTTTTTTCTTTAAATTTAAAAAAAAATAGAACTCAGAAAACAAAAAAAGCCAAAAAAAATAGAAAAAAAATTAAAAATTTTTTAAAATTTAACTAACCTTTTTTGTTTTTATTTTCTTTATTCATATTATCTAATCTATTTCCAATCGTATTTTTTTTGTTTTTTTTTTCCTTTATACTGATGATGAGGATGATTCTGAAATGTTTTGTTAATTTGTTATAATACTTATTAGATTATCAGTAGTATTGGATAATAAACAATCATAATGAGTAAATTGTATATATTGAAATACTTAATATCCAAGTAGGTAGTTAGGTAGTTAGTTAGTTAATATGCATAGTGACGATATTCATATATATATAGAGAATCATTAGATAGGATCCAATAATTGACTTTCATAAGTAAGTATTAAACATATTGAATGTACAATGTTTAAGTCTTTGGTGTAGTTTTAAGCACCAAATTTGAATTCTCCTTTTCTTGTTTCCTCTTTTTCGTTTAGAGTAGATACTCCAAAAACCAAGAATAAAAACAAAAAAAAATAGGAGAACAAACGGTAATAAATAAATAAGAATGAGTGAATGAAATGTTTTGAAAGATATATAGAAGATCTATTATTTATGGTATCCTTTCACTTCAGATAAGATATATATATATATAGGTATATATTACATGTAACCATGAATTTACTTTCCACAGCAACAATGATAAATGTATATTTGTATGTCTCTATATGTAATCAGAGGTGATGTATGTATGCATGTATGTGTGTGTGTATGTTAGACAGTAAGATGATGAATGAATGAATTCAAAATTCTTGTATATAGATATAGATTCATGTACAATGCTGATGTAATAACACAAAGTTCATATTGTTCGACTGGCGTTGGTAATACACCAATTTAATAATTTTACATTATCTATCTATCTCTATCTCTCTCTATCTATATATATCTACCTATTAACTCTAAACAAATAAGGATTAATGATGTTGATGACTTTACAATGTCGGCACAAATAACTGTGATCTCTTTTTTTTCCCAAATAAAAGTTTGTTGTTTTTTGTTCTTTTTAGTGTGTGTGTGTGTGCTATATGTCTTTAATAGATTTTGGTATCTATATATAGTTTGTGCAAAAGTGTGCAAAAGTTTTTTTTAACTTATCCAATTACTTTCATAATACCAAAAATAAGATTTGGTATATTCTTTTTTTCCCTCTAAATAGTTTTATAGCACACAAACATTGATGCACATACATATATTTATTTGTATGTTTGTGCCGACAATCAAAAATGTTTGATGTTTACCAACTGTTACCGACTAGACATAATCACTAAGGTGTTTTTTTTCTTTCTTTTTTTGTTTGTTTGTTTGTTAATTTGTTTGTTTCATTAAAACCCTATGAAACCTTACACCACCCCCCTCCTTTAACCTAAGAAAATTCACTTCTTTATTATTTTTTTTTATTTTTTAATTTTCATAAACAGAACACAAAATTGTTGAACAACATTTTTTACAATGAACCAAAAATCAAATCATCCGTTTGTATTATAATGTTACTTTTTTGTTCTTTAGAGTTAGGGTTAGGGTCAAGGCTCGTTAAAGTCTGTGAGAAAAAAAAAAGAAAAAAGAAAAGAAAAAAATAACCACTGGATACCGAACCAGTAAACACATATACAAGCATGTCTACACATACACATACACACATACATTAGTTCTATATACATCTATCTATCTAGCTCATATTGACACCATTCAATGTTCTCATTGGAACATAGAAAAGAAACCTTGTTTCATGAATCCATCTAGATATAGTTATGTTTTTTCTGTGGTATTAAAAGGTAAACATAATTTAATTAAATAAATCTAATGAGTTTCAATTCAATGAAACTTCAAATCAAACAATACCGAGAAAAAAAACAAACGCCGCGGCTTATTTTTACTTGGAAGCGCATATTTACCAGGTTAGATTGAAATTCAATGTTTCAATATATAGATAGATATAGATATAATGTGTCCCAGTAAACTGACTCTAGGACACAGTGTGATTGCGTTTTCTCTCTCTCTCTCTCTCTCTCTCTCTTCATGATTATATAATTAGATGGAAGAGGTAATCAAAGAATAATAATTGTAGTAACCATTTATAATGATAATAATAATTAATTGCTCATTTGTAAATGGAATACCTATGAACGGACTTTGTGGAATGTAAATACTATCAGACGAATGACCAATTTTTTTTTTTGAAGGAAATCTAAAGTTATCCTGCTGTTTATATCATATTTCTATATGGTCAATAGTGTAAAATTAGTCTCCATAGAATCTGTTTTCATTTTAGATTTTCGTTGAAAGAGTCGTCATATAAAACGAATCATCTTTATTTAAGTACAACATTGAGTTAATATTATAGAGCAAGGGATATAAGGTAAAAGAAAGGGAGAAATGAAAAATGAAGGTCATGTTGGATGTTACATGTTTATTTATTTACTTAAACATATAAATATTGGTACAAGGATGCACCAGATACATATGCGCCGCACAAATCTTATTTGATTTGTGTGAGAGGGCTGTGATACTACCCGGGTGCCCAAAATGAAGTAGGTGGTTTTCTTAGGGGGCCAAACCCCGAGCTTTTAACTTAAAGGTTTGATCCATGAGGCAGTGGAGCATCGTGAAGAGATGCAGTCTCATGGTAGCCGGTAATCAACAATTGATTGATACGCTACTTGTTCCTTCAGGATGCTGGAGCCCATGTGCACCATTGATTTGGAATGAGGGTTTTCCAACTCCCCTAGGTGGATTCGCCGTGTCCACCAACCCTGTTAAAGAGCCGGACATTCGCTTTTCGTCCTTTCAATTTCGTAAACAACATCCCCGCCACGAGAAGGCAAAATGTCAGATCAACTAGAAAACAAATTACTGAAATCCTTGTTTGAACTATGTTTCATGTTAAATAGTGTCCAATTAGTGATGTAAATGTCTAAGAACTTGAATAGAGAGAAATGTATACTTACAGTGGAATTTTTAAACACAGGTTATCTTGTATCAAAGGGATGTTAAAAATATTATATGTCTATTAAGATGCCTGTTAGTAGAATTAGTCTAAGTAATATTCACTTGGTGTTGTTTACTTGTATTTTCCCATTGTTATTTAGGACTGTAATTGATCAGTCTCTTGTTGGCATATGTACATCCTGTACGGACTGCATCGATATTGCCTAAAGTCACAAGCTTCATATGCAGTGATGGATAGTGGCTAGTAGTGGAATCCAGGATGTGCATCTAGTCCTATTTGGGACTCGTCAGATGGATCTGAGTTGATGTTCACTCTGAGACTCAAACTCAGTACCGTTCATTTCAAATGCCATCGCGTTATCCACTTAGCTACTGAGTCCTGATAATTTGTTATCATAATCCCCACTAGAGATAAATAAGTTAATGTTGATGGTTAAGATTGAGATGATGTTATCAACTTACTAAAGATTACTTCATAAGATCATATCATTGAATTCCGAGAATACGACTGTTCCGTTGTGTAATAATAGTAAGAATAAATGCAATAATGAGTAAAACAGAATAAATAAGTCATTTTAATGATTCTCTTAGCAAACTGCATTTCCATAAACTGTATTATGGTTATTCTAATATCTATTTAATCTTAGTATCTGACTAACTATGCTCAGTGCTGTATAAATACTTGAAGAAATAGACTTATGGACATTGAAGTTACTCTATTAACACAGTTGGTTTGAAAAACAGTTTTTAAGTTACCAAACTTTTAATAGGCATATTGAAGTATAATTATTCAATGACAGCCGAATCCGACCTAAGACCTTCTTGGGGCTATACTGGATAGTAGGAACATTCTTGCTAGCCGACTTAGACGGTCAACGAAGGTCGGATTGATCAAGTACACTGTTGTATCTTTGATCAATTCCGGTTGTATTTGAGACTAACTTGATCACACCGGGTACACCTATCGTGTAGGGTTTAACAACTAATCTGTCTGGGACACCATATATACATAACACATTTGGATATGTATCATGTTAATTAACAATAAAATTATTCTGTAAAACCGATATACAAAAGTTACATGATTATGGTATGATGTGAATACATCTAGTAGTTGACTATTGTTGACAGTATTTCAGACACAGTCTAATGTTAATTAAATAGTAAGAAAACAAACGGAGTACATACATACATTTAGACATAAGAACAAGAAAAACTGGTTCAGTAAAGAGTTTTCATTTGGTGATTATATTTTCGAAGGACTATAACGTTAAAAAAACATACTTTTTTTTCCTTAATAACAGTCAATAATATATATAGTAAAAAGAGAACCATGATTTACCGAACATCAGTCAATCAGTCAGTCAGTCACAACGTAGAACTTCGTACGCACATATATCAGATCGAGTCGCCATACCACATTAACACAGAGATGCAGTTGTCGATTCAAATCCTTTAGTGGTAGAAGTAGTATGAGAATAAGCAGTGATCCGAAAGATTAGGGTTAAAAGATGTTATTCAAGGAGTATAATCCAGTGAAATAAATTTGGAAAGAGAAAAAAAGGGACATGAAGAATTCAGAAGATTAGAATTTAGGGAGAACACAAAGAGTGGATGCACCTTCGCCATTGCAAATGATTTTGAGCCATGTCATTCAGGGTCTCTAACCATCGATTGCTATCATCTCGCGAGTCCCAACCAGGTAGTCTACACCTACCAACATGGCTCAGTTCACTTGTCACTGACTTCATGGATTTGTGCCACGTTTTGGTCTGGCCGCCCCTAACTTTCTTCCAACCTACTCCTACACCATAAAACACTGCACATCGGGGCACTCAGTGGTTGGGCATACGTAACACGTGTCCCAGCCATCCTAACTGATGAAGTTTCACTACTTCATCAATCGATTTTCCATCCTTACCTAGTACCCGTTACCGAACTAATAACAAAAATACCAAAAATAATGTTCATATATTAAGAGAAACTGAAAATATGGTTGTTAAGATCTTGAATATTTATCAAGAATTCCGTAGACATTGACAAATTCAGTGATTATAACTTATGAAAAACGGTTCCATAACATGACAAAATAAAATATAAAAATTAAATCTGTTCAGAGAACTTTTAAAAAACATAATAATCAGGTCAGTGATGAATAGTCTGTAGATGAGAATCAGATATTGGTTTTGTTGGACTAGAAATTTAGCGAAGACTTGACTATTACTCAATAGAGATGTATTGTCTTTGAACAGTTTTTGTTTACATTATGAGATGACTTTAAACGCTGACGTATGATAAAAATAATGAAGAAAATTTTCTCTTCAAGACAACTCTCTACTTTACAAAGGAGAAGAAAGTGAAAATAAGATAATAATTAATAATTTCAATAATTGACATCATGAGTCAATTAAAGCTAGACCACCATGGAAAACCTAGAACCACTGCACGGCCGTTTCGTCCCTAATATGGGACTCCTCAGCAGTATGCATCCACGATCCCCCCTCGTGCGATTCGAACCTAAGACCTATCAGTCACACGCGCGAGCATTGAGCCAGAATCCAACGGTATTAATGTCTAACTTCAGCCGATCCACGAAATTGAGCGACATATCCACAATTGCATTAGGTGGGTTACTATCTCATAACAGACCTGGTTAAACTCCACTGGTCACTGTTTCTCACTAGAACTCCAGGAAATACCTCTTGGAGCCAGGCGCTAGTGAGCATATGGTGGTCTAGCTTCAATTGACTCATGATCTCAACCATTGAAATTACTATAATATCCACAAAAACCCCTTCTGATATTAATAACTAATACTTAGAATTTATAAAGTTAAGAGGTTTACTAAAACCATAGAAGAATAAGGGATTGAACATAGTCCTTTTGTAAAAAGAAATCGGATGTGAAGTAGTGAATTGTCATAGCTTCGGCTGTGCACAAATCTCTAATTCAAATATAATACGAGTCAATCATTTTAAAAGTGTACACGATATTAGACGATGATTATCGTAATGGCATGTAACCAGAGTTGATCATGTGATCAAGGATTGAACTGTTGAGAGATTTGCATTACATTTTAGATAACAATGCAAGATATAGTGATAAAGTATGACACGATTTAAGTTAACAATTTTTGCATCCATTCATTATAAATCTTGACCAGAGTGACAAGTGTGAACTTTGTGTAGTATAACCTTTTGAGGTCAAGGTTTTCCTGTATCAATTCAGTGTACATTTTGTCCAGTACGAGACAAGTGTGAACTCTTGTTCAGTGTGGAAATTATATTCCTTGTATCAACTTAGATGAACCACATTTATTGTAAGTGTTTCCGCAGTAACTGTAGATGTACCTCCTTACCCTATATGATATCATTGTGTGTTAAAATTAGTATATAAATGGCTATATTTTGGTTTAATGACTATGTGACTTGGAGACTTTCTTGAATATGTGGTTTTGTGGATCAGCAAATCTTCAGTGCACAAGATTTTCATGTTCTCACTTTGCATCTTTAGAATCGTAATCATTACCGTTTCTCAGTATCGACATCAGGATCGGATACTTCCAGTAGCTTCCGACTGTCAAGTAATTACAATAAGAGTGCAAATTCAACAAAGTCGACTTGGACATAACATTGACGACTCCCCAGAAATAACAGTTGGCGGTTAAGGTACGACAGTGGCAATGTAGATGTAACAAATTCAACCACCCAGTTACAACATTTACACCACTTCATTTTTACAAACTTTACTGAAACACCTCAGTTTTCATTAGGGAATCGATAAGTGTCTATCATGATAAAACATTTGTGTATATGCTCAAAATCAATGAGAGAAATGTGAATACATTCGAAAAATATTTTTCCAATGATGAATAAATCAAAAATGAAAACCTAATATTATCAGAAGGGGTCTTTTGTGGAGATTTCAGTATTTTCATAGTTGAAAGTATGAGTCAATTGAAGCTAGACCACCATGGAAAACCTGAAAGCACTGGACGGCCTAATAATTACTTATTTTAGGCATCACTGAACAACTAACTCGTTGTAATAAAAGACTCCATATTGTTGAATAATGACGATTATAGATATTGTAGAATTCGTATCAGTATTATGATTATAATTAGTGACTTTATTCAATATTATATTTTTGGTACAATGTAGAGTTTCCAGAACTCCGCCTGTAGCTATTCTGGGGGCTACTTCCGGTCCCAAGGTCGGGTAAAGGAAGAGGGTTGGGCATGGTGTTAGCGACCCCATCCCGTAGAAAACCAACCAAGTGGGTTGGAGAAAGCTAGTCGGCGGCCTATGCTCCATTGGGAGTAACAGGCGTAAGTAAGTAAGTAAGTAAGTAAGTAGAATTTTCAGCGCAAAGTACCTCAACAAGTTTCTCATTTCCTATGTCTTAATCAATCATGACGATAACATATTGAGTGATTCCCAGTTAGATGTTAGCAGTTCAGGAATTGACATCAGAAAAATGTACATTCTTTTCTATGCATAATACCAACGTCCAAGATATCTCTGATTGGGCTTTTTCTTGTAACATTTCATAAACGCACCTAAATAGATCATATGATATATATATAACGCCTGTTAACCCTCGTGGAGGAGCAAAGGCTGCACACCGGTATTCCCCATCAAACCCTGTCCTAGGCAGTCCTTTCCATATCTGCTTCTATTTCCCGGCGTAATGTGTTCCTCGGCCTTCCTCCTTTCCTCTTCTCTTCCGGATTCCAAGTTAGGGCTTGCCTCGTATCTAGCCCGTATCTAGCCTTTGCTGTTCAGCTTGTGTCCAATAAGTTTCGCTGATTCCAAGTATTACCAATTTGTATCTCCTCATTTCAATTTCTATTTGACTGGTCTTCCGGTTCTCCCACATTGTCCGGACGTTCCATTTACCTATAAAAATTGTTGCTCTGGTTGTTAGAAGGGGCATCGGTCTCGTGACTTCCGAAGAATCTCGGCTTTCATTATGAGGTTTCATAATTCTTTCTTCGACTCCTAGGGCATAATTTAAATGGTTCAAATAATATTTTCTGATAAGTATTCTTTTAGCGAGTTGGGGTCGCTAACCCTATGCCCAACCCTCCTCCTTTATCTTAGCTTGGGACCGACAGTAACTCTAGAAGAATTACAGACGGAGTTATATATATATATATATATATATATATATATATATATACGATGATATGCTAAAGCAAACAGAAAAAACAAATAAATTGTTGAACTATTTAGATAGATGACATGAACAGATAGCCTAGTTATTCAAACAGACCGCCGCCGTGGTCAACCTGTCAATGAAGACAATATGCTTAAACCAATAAATTAAAACTGAATAATTCATAAATTCATTTAGTATTGTTTGTTTGAATCTTCCCATTGATGTGTTAGGACTGCAACTGGTCAGTCTCTAATTGGCATATGTGCATACTGTGCGTATTGCCTCGATATAGCTTTAATTCACAAGCATGGTAAAAAAAAGATGAATAGTGGCTAGCAGCAAAGTCTAGGACGCGCTTTTCGTCCTATTTGGGACTGGTCAGCTGGATGTACCTGCATCTCAGAATTGATGTTCACTCTGTGACTCGAACCCAGTACCTTTCTCTTCGAACGCCATCGCGTTATCCACTCGGCCACTGAGTCCTGATAGCCACTTGCTTGTGCGATGGGGTAAAGTTTAAATTCATTTAGTATTGTTTGTTTGAATCAACTCTGAGATGCAGGTACATCCAGCTGACGAGTCCCAAATAGGACGAAACGCGCGTCCTAGATTCCGCTGCTAGCCACTATCCCATCTCTGTTTACCATAAATAATTCATGACCCAAAAACTAAATCAGTCATAAATTCTTTCAGTTAATCTATAATTAACACAAAACTATTTTCACTTAGTTACTAGTGAATATTTACAACTGATAGATCCTGGGTTCGAATCTCATGATCGTGGATGCGCACTGCTGAGGAATCCCAAAATAGGACGAAACTGCCTTAAAGCAGTGCTTCCAGATTTTCCATGGTGGTCTAGCTTCAATTGATTCATGATCTCAACTATTAAAAAAAGGAATAAATTTGTGCTCAAAAAAATAACAAACAATTGAAACCCAATAGTTTTCTTTTTTCTTTACAGTCTGTTTAAATAAACAAACAATGGTTGCAGAAACAAATAGAATCAAATGACCCAATAAGAATAGAACATAAACATCCATCATCCTCTATTACCAAACATATAATTGAAACAGGTCATAAGTTTGATCTTACCTCGGCTTTTGTGGTATTGTATAAAAGAGTAAAAAGGCGTATACTAAGGTTTATTGAAGCCTTAGCCATACGAAAATTCAAACCACTTTTTGTGTATTCAAAAACAGTTTGTTCTCACCTTAAACCTACCCTGGCAATAATAGCTTATTATCCAGAGTGATAAGGTTCCAAATGGTTTCCACATTTTGTAGTTGAAATCATGAGTTAATTAAAGCTAGACCACCATGGAAAACCTGGAATCACTGGATGGCCATTTCGTTCTATTGTGAGAATCCTCAGCAGTGCAAATCCACGATCTCGCCTCACGAGATTCGAATCCAGGCCCTATCAGTCTCGCGCGCAAGCACTTAACCGCTACACCACATTATTTTTATTATTATTATCCTTATCTACTCTTACCTCCCCCCTCCACATTTCCAGTCTAGTTGACCTTTTATTCTCCAAATATAAATGTTCTTAACAAGTATATATGTGATCAGATTGTTTGAAATGTATTGCGCTAATATATCATCACATAGTTCTGATAATCTTCGTCTACTTATTACACTATCGAAATTTATTAAAGGAATTAATTGCTTTAAATTTGGATTTCATATTATTCAAAATGAACAAAAATTTTTTTTATGTTTTTGATTGAAAGATAATGAAACTGTATCCAATACATCAATTAAATTTAAGGATTATCAAAATGATAAATGGTTACTAACTGATTAATTATTATTAAATATTATCTAAAACAAGTAATTAATAATATTCTAATGGTTGAGATCATAAGTCAATTAAAGTTAGACCACCATAGGAAACCTGGAAGCACTGGATGGCCGTTTCGTACTAATGTGAGACTACTTAGCAGAGCGCATCCACGATCCCACCTCGAGAGAGTCGAACCCTCGACTTATCAGTCTCAAGCGCGAACGCTTAACCACTAGACCACTGAGCCAGAATCCAACAGTTTTAATGTCTAACTTCAACTAATCCACAAAATTGAGCGACACATCCACTATTGTCTTCAGTGAGTTACAATCTCACAACAGACCTGGGTGAACTCCACTGGTCATTGCTTCTCACTAGAACTCCAGGAAATACCGTTTGAAGCCAGTCACTACTGAGCATATGATCATTATTAGAAGGGGGTTTCGTTGAGATTTTAGTAATTTTATACATCATGGTTAATTAGAAACATTTTTTTCGGAAAAAATAAAATTAAAACTTAGTTATATGTTAGAGTTTATGATTGTTTTAAACTCAAAGACCGGAAAGTGTACCATATAAACGTTTTCATTTATTGTCCTATATATGAATAACTTATATGTATGTAGCTTCAATTGACTCATGATCTCAGCTACTAAATTACTATATTATCCACAAAAATCCCTTTCTGATATTAATCAACATATGTTCATTAGTGACTGATTTCAAGAAGTATTTCCTGCAGTTCTAATGAGAAGCATTGACCAGTGAAGTTCAACCAGGTCTGTTGTGAGATATCAACTCACTGAAGACAATGATGGATGTATCTTTCAATTTGGTGGATCAGTTGAAGTTAGACATTAACACCGTTAGATGCCAGCTCAGTGGTCTAGAGGTTAAGCATTCGCGCGTGAGACCGATAAATTCTGGGTTTGAATCTCTCGAGACACGATCGTGGATGCATACTTCTGAAGAGTCCCACACTAAGACGAAATGGCCATCCATTTCTTCCAGGTTTTCTGTGGTGGTCTAGCTTCAATTGACTCATGATCTCAACTATTAAAATTATTATAATATCCCCAAAAAACCTCTTCTGATATTATTCAACATATGCTCACTAGTGACTGACTCCAAGAGGAATTTCCTGGAGTTCTAGTGAGAAGCATTGACCAATGCAGTTCAACCAGATCTATTGTGAGATATCAACTCACTGAAGATATTGTTGAATGGTTGCTTAATTTCGTGGATTGGTTGAAGTTAGACATTAACACTGCTGGATGCAGGCTCAGTGGTCTAGTGGTTAAGTGCTCTGGCTCGAAACTGGTAGGTCCTGGATTTGAATCTCGTGAGGAGGGATCATGAATGCTCACTGCTAAGGAGTCCCACAATAGGACGATTTGGCCATCCAATGCTTTGAGGTTTTCCATGGTGGTCTAGCTTCAAATGACTCATGATTTCAACTAAATAAAGTTACTAAAATCTCAATAAAACCCCCTTTTGATAATCCTTAATACTAAAGAAATTGTACCAATTTTGTCACAAGAGTTTTAGTCTAAGTAACTGAATATTACGATAAGTAAACTAAGATATTGAACTGTAGAACTAGTTAGTAGGCATTTAGGCTTACACGAAAAGAAGACTGAATAATATTTAGTGTTAACTAGTGTAAATATTTCTTTAATGTAGGAAGTTAGCTGGAGCTTCAGTTATCTAGTATCGCTGTCTCGAATTGACGATTAATGTTGTAGGTTCGAATATTATGAAAAGTATTAGTTTTCTCAAGGTTGTAGGTTTCTATCACTGACAATTGTTGAATAGCATATAATCTAAGTAGAAGAGGACACCTTGAAATTTGCACCTAACAGTTTACAGAAAGAGTAATGTATCAGAATACAAGTGAACTAACAATATGATGAACTTTATCGACAATGATAATTGAAAATTTTATAATTCAGTGTGAATCTTTAGTTCGTTTATGAAACTTATTCAAAAGTCCTTTGTAACCCATGAATATACACATATGTATAATAACCATCTCTGATTCCTCTCCCCTCTACTAACTTTATCAGCAATCTTTCAGTTTAGGTATTTTCTTAGACCCTGTTTTAAAGTCTTCATTAATTTGAAAATCCTTTTATCTGAAGCATTAATTCAAACTATAGTCATATCGACCTATATTCAAGTTATACTACTTTTAACAAGTTCAAACACTGTAAAGATATATTTTTCTTGATATTCAATACTCAAATTGAATCAATTAAAGTAGACTATTAAAAGAAACCCAGAGGCAGTGGATGGTCATCTTATCGTAATACAGGACTCCTCAGTAGTATATATCCACAGGATACGAACCCAGGACCTTCACTCACGCACTTGAACACTTAACCTCTAAACTATCATCCATCATTATCTATAATCAACTCATAATTTCAACTATTCAATATAATTGTACTTAATAATATTATTTATGAATTTATATATTCAAACAAATTCCCTTGTACATATGTGCATGTCTAATTGTAAATACAATTAAGATATATACATTTTCAACATACCAATATTCTTTTAAACATAGGCTCCATACTCACAGGGTCGTAGATATGCATTGCTGAGGCGTTGTATACTAGGACGATACGGTCGTTTAAATCTTCCAAATTTCTAATGAAAGTCTAGCTAAGACCAGTTGATGATTTCATCAGTGAAAATATACATTAATTAGTCACTTTTATATATACTCAAAATTGTCTTTTGTTACTTCTGTAATACTATTAATCAGTTAATAATGTATATATGTTAAATGTAATTGTCAGAAAGGAGGGTTTTATAAAGATTATAGTAATTTTAATAGTTGAATTCATGAGTCGATTAAAGCTAGATCATTAAGACAAACCTAGAGTCAGTGGATGGTCGTCTCGCCCTAGTACAGGACTCCTCAGTAGTATACATCCACAGGATACGAACCCAGAACCTTCATTCACGCACTCAAACACTTAACCTCTAAACTATCATCCATCATTATCTATAATCAACTCATAATTTCAACTATTCAATATAATTGTACTTAATAATATTATTTATGAATTTATATATTCAAACAAATTCCCTTGTACATATGTGCATGTCTAATTGTAAATACAATTAAGATATATACTTATTCAATATACCAATATTCTTTTAAACATGGGAAAGAAGTTATATTTCAGCGGGAAGATAGAAAGAAAAGAAAAGAAAAAAAGAGAGAAAACTATTTTTAATATACTAATCATTGATCATTTAATAAATTACAAGAATTTAGTTGACTTTATCATCATAGATGATTTACAGAAAAAAAGAAAAGAAAAGAGAAAAGAGAAAAAAGAACATGATAGTGTAAAAATTAAAGGGTGGTAGGTAAACTAATCACTAATCACTATCTAGTTTCAAATGATGATCAAGAAGGCGGAAGTCAAATTATAAGGGATATGACCATTTGTATTAGTTGCTAATATGATTACCGACATATATCAACAAGTATGTAATGTATGTATATAATTATAAATATGCAAATGTAATATACATATCTATATATATATATATCCGCTCTAAGGTATTCATACCTGATAAACTTTGATACAATTCAAAGAAGATACCCCTTTTTTCTCATTGATGTAATTCAAAACTTCAGACAAATTGTTTCAAAATCTTATTACTTTTTGTTTTTTTTTTCTTGTTCCTAAACGAAAAAATAGAAAAAAAAAGAAAAAAAAGTTTTTCCTCCCCCCTCCCATCCCTCTTATTCTAACTACATGTCTAATTTTTTTTTCTACTTTCATCAAACCGACAAAAAATAGCCAGACCCAATTTTCAATATATATATATATCATTTGAAATTATTAATAGAGTCATTCCAAAAAAGAAAAGCGGAGAAAGCGAGAGATAGATATGGGAGAAGATGAAGAAAAAGAGGATGGGTAAACTGATAAAGTAATCATCATCATCATCATCATCATGTTTTTCTATGTTATCCGATCAAGTCTGTCATCTACCTACCACCTATTGTGTTAAATGAAATTAATTTAGATATTAGTAAGTAAGGTATGTTAGACAAGTATAAAGCAAATTGAATAGAAATGAACACATGCTGATAAAGAATTAATTAAATGTAACTATGAATAATCTAATCATCATCAGTCAGTCAGTTAGATAGATAGATAGATAAGTAAATAAATAAGGGGAAAAAGAAAGGGGGAGCAGGAAAGGTAATCATTATCTATCCAACAAATATGAAAGGAATAAGATCAAAGGAAATACTTCTTTTTCCTCTTTCTTTTTTTTCGATTTTATTTACCGTTTCATTTTATTATTTGACAAGAAAGTATGCAAAATGAAATGAAATTCATAATTAAAAGAGGAAAAAGAATAGTCAATACATGGTCCATACTTACTTACATAATGATGCCTGTTACCTCTCGTGGAGGAGTAAAGGCAGTTCAACAACACACTTCATTTAACCTTGTTCTTGACAATTCTTTCCAGTTCCTATTCATCCTTTTCATGTCTGCATCGAATTCTCAATGTAGTGTGTTCTTTGGCCTTCCTTTTTTAACGGTTTCCTTCAGGATTCCAAGTTAGCACTTGCCTCGTGATGTAGCTTGATAATTTCTGCAATCTGTGTCTTATCCATCTCTAGTGTCTCTCACTGATTTCCTCGTTAAGTGAAAGCTGGTTTATTTCCTCCCACAGTAGACTGTCAATGGATATTGAGTATCTTACGTAGAAAACTGTTTATAAATACTTGTGTAGTGAACGAGATCACAAGTGGAGATAATCGAATGTATTCGAACACGAAATTACAAAACACTTTACTAAAATCTGAGAATCATACAGTCAATACTTCATTTGCAAAATATCAGTCATATTGTCTCAAATTTGACTGTTACTTCTTCAAAAGGTCGTGATGTTTTCACACTATACTTTGTTTTTGTTCTCTTCTCTTTGATCTTCTTAACCTCCTGTCTTTAGGCATTTAACTTTCGACTGATGTTAATACTACGTATATCCGTAGACATCAGTAACACACGCCACACTTTTATGTGGTAATTCTCCATGTTTCAGCCCCATACAGTAGAGCTGTTTCCACGTTCGTTTTGAAGATTTTGAATTTCATATTGGCTGACAGTTGCTTTGAGTTCCATGTGTTCTTCAGTTGTAGAATTGCTGGCCTTACTTTGTCAAAACTTTCCTTTACATATTCACCAGATCCTCCTTGTTCATCGATGATACTGTTCAGGTAGATAGGTGAAAGTTTCCTTCTCTTCCAGAGTTCCTCCATCAGGTATGATTAGGTTTGTGTTCTTTATGTTATATTTGAAGATCTTGCTTTTTCCTTTGTGTATGCTAAGACCTACTGATGTAGAGGCTACTGCTACATCAGCTGTCTTCGTCTGTATTTATTCGTGTGTATGTGATAGGAGGGCCAGGTCATCTGAGAAGTCCAAATTGTCTAATTGATTCTGAGATGTCCACTATACTCAGTGCTTCCACTCAGATGTCAAGGTCTTCATAATCCATTCAATCACCAGAAGAAAGAGGAAAGAGGAGAGTAAGCAGTCTTATTCGACACTGATCCTTACTTGGAATCCAACTATCAACTGTCCTACATACACGACTTTTCACTATCGACCATCATATGAATTCCATATAATGTTGACAATCTTCTCATATTATTATTATTATTATATTTAAGTAATATTATACACATCTAGGGTATATTTAACATTAGTGACAATAATCAAAGCATACGGCAATACAGAATGGATATGCTTTGTGTTTTTCTTTTTTGTTGTTGTTCAATCTATAAACATGATTTAATTTATGGTTGCTTTAATGTTTCAATTATATTTATTGTTTGAAAATTCTTCTTTTTTTTCTTCTTTTAAGATTAGGAAAAGACAGTTGATATTTCTAATTATTAATTACCATGGCAACTGATATTTGATAATGTAGGAATCAGTTGAAAGAAACTAATCAGTGATCAAATCAAGATGTGATATCAATTTATGAAGTTAATAACTGTTGGTTTAAGTAATATGTGGTCGAGATTCTTATGACAATTGCAATTATAAGCAAAGATAGATAGTGGTTAGCAGTGGAATTCAGGAAGTGCATTTTGTCCTATTTTGGACTCGTCAGCTGGATGTACCTTCATCTCAGAATTGATTTTCACTCTGGGACTCGAATCAAGTACTGTTCGCTTCAAACACCATCGCGTTATCCATTCAGTCCCAGAGTGAATATCAATTCTGAGATGCAAGTACATCCAGCTGATAAGTCCCGAATAGAACGAAACGCGCATCCTGGATTCCACTTCTAGCCACTATCCACCTTGGCTTATAATGCTTTTGAATTAAGGCTATATCAAAGCAATGAGAACAGTATGCATATATGCCAATAAAAGACTGATCAATTGCAGTCCTAAATATCAATGGGAAGATTCAAACAAACAATACCAAATGAATTTAATTGTAATTATAGTTTGTAAACGGCTCAGAATTAGTCTAAGTAAAGTTGGGTTAATTCACTATTAATTTTATATTTGATCTTTAGTTTCCGTATTTCTCTATACGTATCTTTTACTCCATCTTTTTAACTATATTTCTAATGTCCAGTTTGTGACATTGATAGCTTGAACTAACGGATGTTAGTCCTAGGCTTCATAATTAACTGATATAAATGAACCATTATAAAGTAATGTAAACCAATATCACCATAACGATAAATTGATATTTATCATGTTTATAAGATAAAAGTTATTTCGTTCAATACGGAGATGGTTATCATCACAGATTAATATTAGATAATCAGAAGGGGTTTTTGTGGAGATTTAGTATTTTCATAGTTGAAAGCGTAAGTCAATTGAAGCTAGACCACCAAGGAAAACCTGGAAGCACGGCGATCCAGTGATTCCCCATGGGGCATAGGCCGCCGACCAGCTTTCTCCAACCCACTCTGTCCTCACCCTTCCTTTCTAGTTCTATCCAGTTCTTGTTCATTTTTCTCATGTCTGTATCCATTTCTCGACGTAATGTGTTCTTTGGTCTTCCTCTTCTCCTCTGGCCTTCAGGATTCCGTGTGAGGGTTGCGTTTTGTGATGCAGTTAGGTGATTTCCTCAATGTGTATCATATCCACTTCCAGTGCTTCTTCCTGATTTCTTCCTCCGCTGGAATCTGTTCTGTTGTCTCCCATAGTATCTTGTTGTTGATAGTGTCTGGCCAACGGATACGAAGTATCTTGCGTAGACAACTGTTAATAAACACTTGTATCTTCTGGATGATAGTTTTCGTAGCTCTCCACGTCTCCGCCCCATACAGTAGAACTGTCTTGACATTTCTATTGAAAATTCTGATCCTGATGTTGATTGACAATTTTTAGTCATAATACCTAGTTACAAAATAACTAATTGTTTTTGTTTTTCACAAAGTTCAAGACATTCAGATTTTCTAACCTGTTTGTTTTAGTTTACACAAGAAAACATTGAACATTTTGAAAAGAATAAATAGAATAAACATTTATCAATATGTAACTATAATATAATATTCAATATGTAATGAATGATTTGAAGCGAAAGATACTGGGTTCAAGTCCCAGAGTGAAGATCAATTCTGAGGTGCAGGTACATTCAGCTGACGAGTCCCAAATAGGACGAAACGCGCATCCTAGATTCTACTGCTAGCCACTATTCATCTTTGCTTATAATGAATGATTAGTTTATCATTATTATTTTATTATTATTATTAAATTCCCAACCCACATGAAGAAATAGATTAAATTGAATTTGTTTTTTTCGTTTCTAACGGTTTTCTTGAAACGAATTTTATTGTACCACTGAACAATTATGAATTCCAATAGATTGAATGTTATTCATTGGCTAGTTTTAGCTTATTTATGATTTTCATGGTTGAAAGCGTAAGTGAATTGAAGCTAGACCACCAGGGAATCTCACGAGGCAGGATCGTGGATGCGCACTGCCACTGAGGAGTCCCACAATAGGACGAAACGGCCGTCCAGTGCCTTCAGGTTTTCCCTGATGGTTTAGCTTCAATTGACTCAAGCTTTCAACCATAAATTACTAAATCTCCACAAAAAACCGCTGATAATATTTATGATTTTATGGAAATTAGTTTAATCTATAAGTAGTATTTGTTACTGATTGGGAGTTGTGAAACACTGAAGACTAGATAGTATCGAGAAGCTCTTTCATCCTAGTATGAAGCTCTTCAGGATTGTCAACCCGTGAACTTGTCAAGATGTGAACCTAGAAACTTCATGCCTGTTGCTAAGCGTCCTATATGGTATAACATGAAAACATTACTTCGAATGTATAATGACAAAAACAATTTAAGGCATTCCCTCCTATTGTAATAAACGATATCCCGAGTAATTAGTTCCATTGATAATTAACATTTTTTGTTGATCATATACATTTTGGTGAGCATAACTAGCTGGATGTACCATGTGTAATGTACATGTAATCATTAGTGTACATTTCTAGTTCCAATTTATTTTGTCATCCGTTAGAGTTTATCATCATGTGATGTGTAGGGTTTGAAAGTTACACTTCAAACCAGGTACATCCAGCTGACGAGTCCCAAATAGGACGAAACGCACGTCAAACTGGATTCCACTGCTAACCACCATCCATATTTGAAGGAATCGTTCAAAATCTTCGTCAACTTATCAAGCTCTCAATATTGACTGTAGTATAATCAAGAGTTTCAATAAGCATAGAATTGACATGATATTGAGGATGAAGTTCTACAAGCCCTTTGATAATTTAGCTAATGAATCAAATTCCAAGTAAATAAACGTATTAATTGCCTAGTGATTCTCTCTTTCTTTATTCATGCTTTGTGGATTACTTTTCCCTCAACGACACTTTATTCTCTTGCATGCACGTCAATACGTAGTCATAAACAATCATATAAACTACTGTTTTGAAGGATAATTTTTAGATTCATTGTACATACTCTGGAATTCTTAAGAGGATGTCTAGTTAAATTGCTAATCAATAGATGAGGCATAATGATGCACTACAGTCATCTGATAACTATTCACAAAATCCAATTATTGATGTATATCTCTTGAATAAAATGATATGAAAATGAAGTGCAGCAAATGAATGCCTTACAAATGAATTATTGAACAGAGAATGTCCAATTTAAGTGTTAGCATCTCAGCTATAAATCCAGTGTAAATACTCGTAAATGATTTCATATAACTGAAACTACTTACTAATAGTAGGTAGTATCATACAGTATCATATAAACACATATAAGTCAGACAAAAGGAAATGAAGTTAGGGTGGATTCAGTGTTTAAAAGCGTTGGTGTAAAAATATCTCATATCAACCAATTTCGCTTGGAAATTGCTGAACTCCAGAAAGCTAGTGAGTGATTGTTATGAAGTAGTGTATCATAAAATCTATCCTATAACAGCACCATGTACTTTCAACTTCTTCTAACGTCAAATATAACACTCAGTAAGAAGTGAACACTTCAATAAATGGAAAACATTTCTTAGTATGAAAACAGAAAGATCTGTTTGGTGGTTATATTTTTCCCCTTCCATATATCGTGTTGTAAATTTGAGATAATTTTTACCTAATACAGTCTAGATAACCAAGTGTGGATCATCAACGATGATGATCTCTGTCCAATGATTGGAGGCCTACTCGAATTAGACGTGGACGGTGTGACGAACCAGCTAACTTCGAAGCTACACTTCGCGGTCAGCATCTAACGTGGAGTACCCCTTCGACGTATCAAAGTACTATGGCTGCTCTGAAGACCATATAACACAAAGGACGTTATTATGTAAATATATTGGTAAGAATGAGTACAGAGAAGATAGCGAGACCACCACCGCATGTGCCACTCTATGGCATACGATTGACTGATGCTCGTAGTTTATCCTTGACCTTGATGGGGATCGACGTTCTGTTCCACATTCATTGGCCCAACTGCCAGATGACTTAGTTAAAGCTCAATGACATTTTACTAGCCCTACACAAGATTTTATCACTCATTTTTAGAAAGGCGAATCTACAACTCAAACAAAAGTACGATGAACCGTACATGATTTCAGACTTGCAAGTGGAACTGTGTAACAGCAATCTATCATCCATGTAGGAAGCTATGATATGTGACGGTTATTTCTAAGATCCCAAATAAACTTAAGACTGTTGGAATTATAGGCTCAAAATAATAGTAAGTGATCGTTTTGAAGTGGTGTATCGTAAAATCTATCCTATAACAGCTCCATATACTTTCAACTCTTTCTAACGTCAAATGAGATACTGAGCAAGATGTCAACACTTCAATAAATTGAAAAAAATCTCTTAGTATGAAAACGGAAAGATTTGTTTGGTGGTTATATTTTTCCCATACCACCTATTCTGTTGCAAATTCAGTCTGCATAATCAAGATTTTATCATTCACATTTACGTAGGAGAACCCAACGATTGAAACAAGAGTACGATGAACTATAATAATAATAATAATAATATATTTCTGCATTAGCAGGTACACGCCATTTTTACAGGCATGATCTACAATTTACAACATATACTGGTTCACAGTATGCATCCCAAGCAAGCTTGTTTAGTAATTATAATCTATAAAAGTTGATAGCAGTTCATTCGTTCAGATATAATGTGTTTTCATAAGAATAGTTTCCAAAGGGGAATAGCGTCCACGTTATATACCAGATCCAATCTCGACAAAAAGTGTAATAGGGTTTCGGTAGTGCTAAGTATTTATGTAATGCAGCTTTTTAAGTTTATAGTTGTTATAAAGTAGGCTTGTGGAGCGCCTGGTTCGAGCTATGACCTTGGGAAAGCGCGTTCGTCAAGCTTGTTCCAGATGTCCGAAGTTACATAGCTTCACCCTCAGAGCAAGATTCTGAAGAGAAAAAATAAAAGAGAAACCGAGGAGCAGCAAGGCATTTGGATATGAGCGATAACCAATGCTTAACATTTATTAGTGGAACAGATGGAGGTATGATAAATTATTAGATTAAATTGATACTAGCTCATGTTGCAAGAGTGAACTGCGATTAGGGGCTCCAGAAGAGAGAAGGCAGTGATAAAGAACAATGAGTTGTGATATTTATCAAGGTGGAGTAGGTTCCAATGAAGGAGGGAAGTCAAGGTTGGAATGAGGAAGAACAGAGAGTGCATATAGAGAGTAGTGTTAAGTAAAATAGCAACCATATCCTTTACAGTCAGTTTTTTTTTCTTTTCTCATCCGATGCCTGCCACACAGTGTTCATGTAAAAGTCCGAGTTAGCATGCTAAAGGTTGTCTTAGTAGAATAGTTAATCCAGCACAAAAATTAGAAACATGAGTCTTAATGGTGAGTGTAGGTGAACAATCTCAATATCACAAATCTATTGACTTGTTCTCATCCATAAAGAGCCTGATACAAACAAAATGTTCTGCCCCACAAACACGGGTGGATTGAAATCATCGCCCACACCATCAGTGCTTGCTGGTCAGTAACTCCACCCTACATGCTTTCAAACTTGTAAGCGAAACTCTGGGACAGTATTTCGATTTCCATAGTAGACCTGTCGCAGTGACTTACAGTTACTTGAAAACTTTTGGGTGCATAAACCTTGAATGACAAATATGATATTTGGAAGGTTAGTTCTTTGACAAAAACGAAGAGTATTTTTGAGATTATAGGCCTTTTCGATACATAGAAAGCTCAAAAATGGTGCTGAAGCTGTTAACAAATCTAACAATAGTCCAATCAGATATAGCAAGGTTGATAGTTTGCTATCTTCAAGCTTCAAAAGAACACCAATGAAATAAAAGTAGTTTTAGGATATATTTTCATGCTTGTAGAAAATTTTTTAAGGACAATATAGCTGAATCTCGACGGGTTTACCAAATAAACTACTAGATCTTTAGAGACTAAGTTCCAGGTGGAAACCTGCATCCATCAAGTTCGACTGATTTGTACTCACTATCACAGTAACATTCTCTTTAACTTCGTCGTCAAGGCAAAAATCATATTCTAGACGTTCCATTCACTAGCTATGATCACTTCATTGTTACTTGTCAATTTTTACACTGTAAAGTAACTTCCATCTAGTGTATAAAATGTTTGAAAGTTCACTAGTGATATGATGTATAAATTTAAAATCATATTACAATATAATGCCAATGCCAATAAGTCTAGAATTTCGAAAATACATAATCAAGATCGCATGTTTGTAAAACATATACCTGTATAGTGAATGTATTACTTATTCACCAAACAATCCATCTATTTCATTGTATTTCACTATGTGTAGAATCATTGTCAATATGAGAGTATTTTATATAGTTGAGATCATGAGTCAACTGAAGGTAGACCAAAATGGAAAACCTGGAAGCACTGGACAGCTATTTTGTCCTATTGTGGGACTCCTCAGCAGTGAGCATCCACTAACCGGCCTCGCGAGATTCGAACCCAGGACGTATCGGTCTCGCTCGTGAGCACTTAAATCACTGAAGACATTGGGGAATGGTTGCTCAACTTCGTGGATTGGTTGGAGTTAGATATAAACACCATCGGATGCCGGCTCAGTGGTCCAGATATTAAACGCTCACGCGTGAGACTGTTAGGTCCTGGATTCGACTCTGGCGAGCTGGGATCGTAAATGCGCACTGCTGAGGAGTCTCATAGTAGGAGGAAACGGCCGTCCAGTGCTCCCACGTTTTCCATGGTGCTCTAGCTTCAATTGACTCATGATCTCAACTATATAAAACTACTAAAATCTCCACAAAACCTCCGTCTGAATATGAGAGTATACCATTTAATGTATGATATGAATTTTGCTAGGAAAAGAATTTCATCATGTGACACTGTCTTATATTCCATAAGTTAACCATCTTCTACTTAACAAGCATCTTCAAACAACATCATCTCAGTTTAACACGCAACAATAAACATACATTAGAATTTTTCAATTTCAAATCACCCATGTGGGAATAAAATGGATTCGACTTGATGCAGTACAAACAAGCATAAATGTGTTGGATTACTACGAAGAAATATAAACAAAATTCATCTAGGTCAGAAGTCTCTGTTCACTTCGTCTTAACATTGTTTACATTTGAGAAAGAGACTTATGGTGTATGAGATTCCTTCTCTATTGCCTTTTATTTAGTTATTTAAACACATAATTATTGGTACAAAGAGGCATCAGATATATATGCGCCACACAAATCTCATTTGATTTGTGTGTGAGGGCTGTGATACTGCTCGGGTGCCCAAACAGAAGCAGGTGGTTTTCTTAGGGGGCCACAACCGGAGCCTTCAACCTAAAGATCTGATCCATATGGCAGTGGAGCATTATAAGGAGATGCAGTCCTATTGTAGCCGGTGACCAACGATTGATTCATACGCCATTTGTTCTCTCAGGATACTGGAGCCAGCCCATGTGCATCATTGGTTTGGAATCCTGGTTTTCCAACTCCCCTAGGTTGATTTTCCGTGTCCACCGACCCGGACATTCGCTTTCGTCCCCTCAATTTCGTAAACAACTACATAAAATAGTCCAGTTTATTTAATTTCTATAGACCTCAATATGTCTTTTCATATAACAAATATTATTTGAATAATACAAATGATTTATTCATGTGATAGTGTCCTTGACAAAGATCAGTCTGTTGACCTTAATTGTTGATGGAGATGTTTACAATAATTTCCCTCTATTTATCTTTCAAAACATTCTTTCTTATCAAACATGTGACAAAAGATGTATTAATATGGCATGACCATTCAATCTAGATTTCAACTCCGCCTGTAGCTCCTCTGGGGGTTACTGCCGGTCCCAAGCCCGGGTAAAGGAGGAGGGTTGGGCATGGGGTTAGCGACCCCATCCCGTAGAAAATCAACTCGCTAAAAAAACGCTAACCAGAAAAAATCATTCAAACCATTCAAACTCTGCCCTGGGAATAGAAGGAATAATTATGACGTCTCATGATGAAAGCCGAGTTCCTTCGGAAGTCATGAGGCCGATGCACCTTCTTACAACCAGAGTGACAATTTTTATAGGTACATGGAATGTTCGAACAATGTGGGAGACCGGAAGAGTTTTTCAAATTGCTGCAGAAATGAGAAAATACAACCTGGAGGTGCTTGGAATCAATGAAACACATTGGACGCAGGTTGGACAACAACGACTGTCTTCAGGAGAACTTCTGTTATACTCCGACCATGAAGAAGAAAATGCCCCACATACACAAGGAGTTGCATTGATGCTGTCCAGAAAAGCACAAAATGCACTTATTGGATGGGAATCTCATGGACCAAGGATCATCAAAGCCTCCTTCAAAACAAAGAGAGAGGGCATTACAATGAACGTCATCCAATGCTATGCGCCTACCAATGACTACGATGAAGACGCTAAAGACCAATTCTACGATAGGCTGCAGTCGATCGTCGAGAAGTGCCCAACCAAGGACCTGACAATTCTGATGGGAGATCTCAATGCTAAGGTTGGAATGGACAACACTGGATACGAAGACGTCATGGGACAACGTGGACTGGGAGGAAGGAACGAAAATGGTGAGAGATTTGCAAACCTATGTGCCTTCAATAAACTGGTCATAGGTGGCACCATATTCCCACACAAAAACATACACAAAGCCACTTGGATTTCACCGGATCACACTACACAGAATCAAATCGACCATATCTGCATCAACAAAAAGTTCAGGAGGACGATGGAGGATGTGAGAACCAGAAGAGGAGCTGATATAGCATCCGATCACCATTTGCTGGTCGCCAAGATGAAACTAAAACTCAAGAAACACTGGACAACGGCGCGGACAACATCACAAAAGTTTAATACGGCCTTTCTTCGAGATGCTGACAAACTCAACAAATTCAACATAGCCCTCAGCAACAGGTTCGAGGCCTTTCATGATCTACTCAATGGAGAGGGGACTACCATGGAGAGCAACTGGAAAGGTATCAAGGAGGCAATCGTTTCAACATGTCAAGAGGTTCTGGGCCACAAGAAGCACCATCACAAGGAATGGATCACTGTTGGTACACTGGATAAAATTGAAGCAAGGAGGAACAAGAAGGCAGCAATCAATATCAGCCGAACAAGAGCAGAAAAAGCCAAGGCACAAGCCGAATACACAGAGGCAAACAAGCAAGTGAAGAGGAGCATCAGAACCGACAAACGTAAATATGTGGAAGATTTAGCGATGACAGCGGAAAAGGCTGCAAGAGAGGGAAACATGAGACAACTGTATGATACAACAAAGAAACTTGCTGGAAATTACCGTCAACCAGAAAGACCAGTGAAAAGCAAGGAAGGCAAAGTAATCACCGACATTGAAGAACAACGAAACAGGTGGGTAGAACACTTCAAAGAACTCTTGAATCGACCAGCTCCACTGAACCCACCCAACATCGAAGCAGCACCCACAGACCTCCCAATCGATATTGGCCCACCAACAATTGAAGAGATCAGCATGGCCATCAGACAAATCAAGAGCGGCAAAGCAGCGGGACCAGACAACATCCCGGCAGAGGCACTGAAAGCAAATGTAGCAGCAACTGCCAAGATACTCTACATCCTCCTAAGATAAGATTTGGGATGAAGAACAAGTACCAATAGACTGGAAAGAAGGACTTCTGATCAAGATACCAAAGAAAGGCGATCTCAGCAAGTGCGACAACTACAGGGGCATCACTCTCCTCTCAATACCAGGAAAAGTCTTCAACAGAGTATTGTTAAACAGGATGAAGGATTCCGTGGACGCCCAACTTCGAGATCAACAAGCTGGATTTCGTAAAGATAGATCGTGCACAGATCAAATCGCAACTCTACGTATCATTGTGGAACAATCAATCGAATGGAATTCATCACTCTACATCAACTTCATCGACTACGAGAAGGCATTTGATAGCGTGGACACGACGACACTATGGAAGCTTCTTCGACACTACGGCGTGCCTGAGAAGATAGTCAATATCATACGGAACTCCTATGATGGACTAAACTGCCAAATCGTCCACGGAGGACAACTCACCGACTCGTTTGAAGTAAAGACCGGTGTTAGACAAGGTTGCTTACTCTCACCCTTTCTCTTTCACCTGGTGATCGACTGGATCATGAAGACGTCAACATCTGGAAGAAAGCACGGGATACAGTGGACAGGCAGGATGCAGCTTGACGATTTAGACTTCGCGGATGATCTGGCTCTTCTATCACAAACGCAACAACAAATGCAGGAGAAAACGACCAGTGTAGCAGCAGCCTCAGCAGCAGTAGGTCTCAATATAAACAAAGGGAAAAGCAAGACTCTCCGATACAATACAATATGCACCAATCAAATTACACTTGACGGAGAAGCTTTGGAAGATGTGGAAACCTTTACATATCTGGTCAGCATCATTGATGAACACGGTGGATCAGATGCAGATGTGAGGGCGCGGATCGGCAAAGCAAGAACAGCATATTTACAACTGAAGAACATCTGGAACTCAAAACAATCGTCAACCAACACCAAGATCAGAATTTTCAATACTTATATCAAGACAGTCCTATTATATGGGGCAGAAACCTGGAGAACTACGAAAGCCATCATCCAGAAGATACAAGTGTTTATTAAAAGTTATCTACGCAAGATACTGCGGATCCGTTGACCACACACTATCAGCAACAAGTTACTGTGGGAGACAACAAACCAGATTCCAGCAGAGGAAGAAATCAGGAAGAAGCGCTGGAAGTGGATTGGGCACACATTGAGGAAATCACCTAATTGCGTCGCAAGACAAGCCCTCCCATGGAATCCTGAAGGTCAAAGGAGAAGAGGAAGACCAAAGAACACATTACGTCGAGAAATAGAAACAGACATGAGAAGAATGAACAAGAACTGGATAGAACTAGAAAGGAAGGGTGAGGACAGAGTGGGTTGGAGAAAGCTGGTCGGCGGCCTATGCTCCATTGGGATTAACAGGCGTAAGTAAGTAAGTAAGTAAGTATTCGATCTAGATTTCGCTTGCTCATTATGTATCTGGTGTAGTTTTATCAATAAGAGATAAAATTATATTAAACTTTCACTTTGATAAGTAAAAATAGAATAAATATCACTCCATACAGAATAATTACTTTTCGACGAGATCATCTACGGCGACGCGTATACAGCATCTGCCAAGGAAGTCCTACTCACTGCCTTCTCGTGGCATTACTATTGTTTACGAAATTGAGAGGACGAAAAGCGAATGTCCGGCGCTTTAACCGGGTTGGTGGACACGGAAAGTTCACCTAGGGGAGTCGGAAAACCCTCATTCCAAACCAATGGTGCACATGGGCTCCAATATCCTGAGGGAACAAATGGCGTATGAACCAATAGTTGGTCACCGGCTACCATGGAACTGCATCTTCTCACGATGCTCCACTGCCTTGTGGATCAGACCTTTACGTTGAAGGCTCCGAGTGTGGCCCCTTAAGAAAACCACCTGCTTCGGTCTGGAAACTCGGGCAGTATCATAGCCCTGACACAATTAAATGAAATGTCAATTTTTTGTGTGGCGCATGTATATCTGATGACCCGTTGTACCAATATTTATGTCTTCAAATAATAATAATAACATCTATCTGAAGTGTTCATTCGTATTTTCAATTATGTACGACATATTTGATGAATTCGAATAATGGTAAAAGTCTATGTCATAAATTTTTGACATAAATTCGATTCATTCACATAGTAGTCTAATTTTGGTGTTACGCCAATACCATTATACTTAGATTCAGTTTACTATTGTGATGTGTGCTACTGATGTCGACAGATATAAATAGTATATATCATCGATCGAAAATGAAATGCCTAGAAGCAGAAGGTTACGAAGATTAAAGAAAAGAGAACAAGAACATGAAATGATTGGTGTGTAGTCAAAAGAACAATGAAGTCTGAGATGACTGATTGATATTTCGAAGTAGTAACAGTCAAATTTGAGACAATTGACTGATATTTTGAAAATGGATTATTGACTGTATGGTTCTCAGATTTTAGTAATATGATCTGTTGTGTTGTATTCAAATACATTCGATTGTCTCCATTTGTGCTCACCACACTACTACTGTTCATGTTAATTTGTCCAATTATTTGTTAATTCATTTAGGAAAATTCATATCCCAGTCCTCAAATAATCCATTCGTTCTCGATCATCGAGTTAAAAGCAATGGGTATAACAGTTACAGTTATAACTAATCTGACGTCAACAACTATGTTAAAGACTACAACTTGGTTTCTATTTGACTTCAGCATCCCATGCAATCATTGACAGTCCAATTTTGGTATAAACTAAAACAGTGACTGACTGCGCTTTTCATTTATTGTTTTATTGCTTATTTCAAGTATACCTGTGAAAATGATTGAAATAAACTTAATTTGTAAACAATTTTTCTGCATTTTTATTACTATGCTTCTCCTCGTCTTATTTGGTAGTATTGCAAGTTGTCTGTGCCATAACCTTAAGTTCTTAGTTAAACAGCAGGCCTCTTAAAATAGCTCTAGTCTCACCAATCATGTCATTGAATTCACACCAAGTACAGACATTTCCAAAATGAAGAGCATATGAAATGCAACACGCTAATAGCAGCAGTGCTTGAAATTCATATGTTGTCCATTATGAGTTGGCTCTATAGAGCCTATAGAGCTTCTGGGGAAACTGCCGGTCCCAAGCCCAGGTAAAGGAGGAGGGTTGGATATGGGGTCGGTAACCCCGTCCCGCAGGAAATAACCTTGCTACAAAACATTAGCCAGAATAAACAAATCAAACCATTTAAACTCTATCCTCCGAGTTGAAGCGTCTTCAGAAGAATTATGACGCCTCATGACGAAAGCCGAGATACTTCAAAATTCAAAAGGATGATCCTCTTTCTAAAAACCAGAGCAACAATTAATATAGATACATGGAATGTATGTACAATATGGGAGACCGGGAGGACCAATCAAATAGCAACAGAAATGAAGAGATACAAGTTGACAGTTCTCAGAATCAGTGGACTTAAGCTGGACAGCAAAGATTAGATACGGAAGATATGCTACTTTACTCTGGTCACGAAGAAGAAAATGTTTCTCACACTCAGGAAGTTGCTCTGATCCTGTTCAAAGAAGCATGTAATCCACTTATAGGATGGGAATATCATAGACCCAGGAACATCAAAGCATCGTTCAAAACAAAGAAGAGAAGAATCACAATGAATGTTATCTAATGTTATGCACCTACCAATGATCTTTGTAATTTACCGTCTCATTTTCGTTCCAATAAGACATTGACGAAATAAAAATCCCAAAATCAGTTCTGATTTGAATGTAATTCAAATGATTTATGACAATTGTTGACTTATCCTAAATGATATCGATATAACTATTTATTTATATTGGTGAAAATCTTATTTTTAATGAGATTTTATCAGTTGAAATCCGTATTTCCGTATTTTCATTCCATTGCACAAGCAGATGGCTATCTGGACTCAGTAGCTGAGTGGATAACGTGATGGCATTTGAAGCGAACGATACTGGGTTAGAGTCCCAGAATGAACATCAACTGTAAGATGCAGATATATCCAGCTGACGAGTCACAAATAGGGCGGAGCGCGTGTCCTTGACCTCACTGCTAGCCACTATCCATCTTTACTTATAAATCTTTCTTATTTGATTAGATTTTGCGGTTTTGAAATTTCTTTCACTCGTTTTCAACAATAAATTTTTACTATCAACTCCTTGTTAATTCATTCAAGTTACATTGTTTACATGTTAACACTATAGTAACCAATGTTTCGTCAGGTGGATATTTAAGTTATATTATAGGTAATTTGAAAATGAAAAAAAAAAACAAACAAACATGATAATGGTCCATAGATTGACAACTTAAATGTAGAACAATTAATTTGAACGGTTGTTTTACTATATACAATGAAATGTTTACAATAAACTCAGTAAGATGGTAGTTATGTGAGCAATCTATGTTATGCATTAGTATAGGGTAAAATGATAGTCTACATTATCAAGTAATATTAACTTCAGAAGGGTTTTGTGGATATTATAGAAATTTTAACAGTTGAGATCATTAATCAATGGAAGCTAGACTACCGTTGGATGCCGGCTTAGTGGTCTAATGGTTCAGCGCTCGCTCTCGCGCGAAACTGATAGGTGGAGCTATCTCGCATGGCGGGGTAGTGGATTCGCGCTGCTGAGGAGTCCAACATTAAGATGAAACGGCTGTATGGTGCTTCCAGGTTTTCCATGGTGGTCTAGCTTCAACTAATTCATGATCTCAACTGTTAAAATTAATTTAATAAAAGTTTTGTGTTATTTATGGATAATCATCAGTGGTTGAATTAACGATTGAAAACTTAGATTTTATTAAATCATCCATTTTAATTATAACAACATAAAATTCACTTGGTATTGTTTGCTTATATCTTTCCAATGTTGTTTAGGACTGCTTTGTGACTTAAGGTAATATCGAGGCAGTGCACAAAAGATGCACATACGACAACACGAGAATGATCAATTGGAGTCCTAAATATCAATGGGAAGATACAAACAAACAGCACCTATTGAATTTAAACTTCACCACATTGCACAAACAGATGGTTATCAGAACTTAGTAGCTAAGTGGATAATGCAACAGCGTTTGGAGCAAGCGACACTGAGTTCGAGTCCCAGAGTGAACATCAACTCTGGGATTCAGGTACGTCCAGCTAACAAATCCCAGGTAGGAATAGACGCGCGTCCTGGATTCCACTGCTAGCCACCACCCATCTTTGCTTATACAACATCATATTGTTTATATAAGTCTATTTGTGTATAAAATCTTGATGTCAGACATATATTTAACATGAACTGAATAATATAATAATATCATCTGCCTATTCAATCGCATGATGAAAGACCTGAAAAACGTGTATACACTGTATTCCGAAAAATCATTGTTGATATTAAGAAGTAATGATTAACAACGTGAAAGGTCTAATTTATACAGTTTATGTGGTTATTTTGTGGTTTACGAAAGTATAACTACAAGCACAGCCATGAAGTAGTCATTTCACTGATAAGTTTGTGGAATTTTAGAATTACCCAAGCTGTAATATTAAGTCACTGCATCCTTTCTATTACGGTTACAGCGGATAAATTCACAGTAAACGTTGTTCGCTCCACTTTTGGACAGACTACGTATATAACACTTAAAGCCTTGGGGTTAAACGTGCGAAACTGAGTGCCCTGAGTTCGATTCTGACTTGAAACGTCGTGGATGCGAACAGCTGAGAATTCCTGTATTTGGAAGAAATGACCATCCAATGCCTTCTGGTTTTCAAAGGTTGTCAGGTTCGAAATTTCAATGAAATTCAGCAATCTCCAAAACCTTATACTAAATAGTTATATGACTGATTGAGAGATATTTCTAGACATGCACCGAGTTATTGAGATTCATATACAAACGAATGAGAAGCTTGAGGTTCATGTTAACAACTAGAATAGTTATCTTTACTTTATGAATAATCTGATATCAGAACCTAAAAGTTAATCGTTGTGATGTCGAACTGTTAAATCGGTGTAACATTATTTCGTATGGTTCGCAGCAGCATTGCTATCTATCTATCTATATCTACTTATCTATCTATCTACCTAATATATATATATATATATATCATTGCAAGAAGTTGTTTAAACCGACGACAGCTCGGCGGTCCAGAGGTTGGGCGTTCGTGTGCGAGGCCGAAGGTTCTGTGTTTGAGTCCCGCATGCGGCATAATAGATGCGCACTGCTCAGGAGTTCCATACTAGGATGAAACGGCCATCCAATGCTTCCAGGTTTTCCATGGTGGTCTAACATTGACCCATTCATAATATCAATCTAAACTCAACAAACTTCACAACCCTATACTGAAAATTTAAAAATACGTAAACTGTTGACCTGCTTTAAACGTAACATAAATTTGAACAGTAGTATGGGAAACAGTTTAAGCGAGACAGAATCTTATTTACTAAGATTCATAAAAAATATAATTAAATAAAAAATCCGTTTATTATAATCTATAATTACACTTATTACTTAGTACTATTTGAATATGATTCTTTGTAAATATGCATCATTTTCTGATAAGTCTTGTTGATTCGGATCCTAATCTAGTCTCGTAACCCCACAAGTTAGAACTACACAGCAACTTGAACACGAGAGAAAACGAGCAAAATATACGAGAAGCACTTTACTCCAAAGGTTCATTTATGTACAGAAAATATAGAGTTTTAATAGTATTTTGGAAATCCTTGGGTTTTCCTGAAAATTCTAGAATACTACTACTAAACATAGTAACAGTGTAGTAATCAAGCAATCAGAACCTCTACATATGACTTTTCATTTTCACGGAACACTTACCTGAAAGTAACAATATTCTATCCTTCTGTAGTATGACATTGGTAAATCTTGTACATACACATGTGAAATATTAATACCGAGGTGAATTCTTATTCCTAATACACAGTATTTCAATAGATAATGCCAGCTGAACTAACACTCAAGTGAATTCTAATTAAGCCCAGGTGAATAATAAATCGGACACTGGCTTACATATGCAAAATAATAACTAGCAATTAATTACTATCATAGCAATGTAATTGAAGCCAATATATTAGTAATACATTTCCATGGTTCAAAAACTATCGGAATCATATAATGAACACTCTTCACTACAGTCATAATAAAAATCTTCGGTGAGACTGTAATTTATGGGTGACCAGTGAGGATAAAGTGACATTCAGGATGTCCATCAACATGCTAGGACTGAATGACGGTTATAAAACAATGTGAAGAATAAGGATTATGATTTACAGTTGATGGTTAGAGATAGGAATTATATTCGAGGTTTTCATCACGAACTGACATCAGCTAAAATTCTGTTTAGACAAATAAATGAATTAATTTTTCGCACCAAAATCCAAGACCAGTTATCCTAAATCTAATTGGTTCATCCATAAATTATAGTCACGCCAGATCTTCTAATTGAACGCATGAATCGGTTTTCTAAGCTCTTCTAATAAACCCAGGCTCAATCTACACGGAACTTAAACACAAGAGAAAAGGTGTAAAACAAAGAAAGAACGCTTTACTGCAATCTTAATTTATGCATAGAAAATCTAGGGTATTTATAGCACTTTAGATGACTATGGGCTTCGGAAAACTTCTGGAATCTTTCTAAACATAGTAGCAGAATAGATAATCATTTAATCAGAAACATGAAATGTGACTTCTCACATTCCAGATGTTTCTATTGAATTTATTTAAACACATAGATATTGGTACAAAGAGGCACCAGATATATATGCGCCACACAAATCTCATTTGATTTGTGTGAGGGCTGGGATACTTCTCGGGTGCCCAAACCGAAGCAGGTGGTTTTCTTAGGGGGCCACACCCGGAACCTTTGACCTAAAGGTCCGATCCACAAGACAGTGGAGCATCTTAAGGAGATGCAGTCCCATGGAAGTCGGTGACCAACGATTGATTCATACGCCATTTGTTCTCTCAGGATACTGGAGCCCATGTGCACCATCGGTTTGGAATCAGGGTTTTCCAACTCTCCTAGGTGGACTTTTCGTATCCACTGGTGCGGTTAAAGCGCCGGACATTCGCTTTTCGTCCTCTCAATTTCGTAAACAACAGTAATGCCACGAGAAGGCAGTGAGTAGGACTTCCCTGACAGAGGCTATATACCCGTGGCCATGTGAGAGCATTTTGAGAGGGAGAGCAGACTCTCCCCACTCTCGACCGTACCAGGGCATTTGGGGGCTTCTATTGAATGATGATTTGATAAGATGTTTCTCTATGTTTTTTAGAGCCCCTTTGAGCTTTTTCCTAGGAGTTTTCAGGGTCTTCTCAACAAACAACATTAATAATCATGATAGTACATGTAAACTCAAATAACAATTTTGATTAACAATATGATTAATGAGTTAATAAAAAATAGTAACAGTCATTGTTGAATTCATCGATACATACAGTTGACCTCAATAGGAACTAAAAGTTTTAGTGATGATAGAATAAGTATTCTATGTCAGATATAAGTATGTTTGTTCACCCTTATTATCATCCATATTATTATTGCTTGTCATAACTTGTTATTACTTTAAGAGAAATTGTATATTATTAAGTAAATATTAATACATTTATGAATTATATATAATTTAATAGTTGAAATTATGAATCGATTAAAGCTAGACTACCATGTAAAATCTGGAAGAACTAGACGGCCGTTTCGTTCTAGTATGGGACTCCTCATCAGCGTGCATTCGAACCCAGGATCTACCTGTCTCGAGCGCGAACGCTTAACCACTAGACCACTGAGCCTGCTCACATCCAACGGTGTTAATGTCTAACTTCAGACGATCCACGAATTTGAGCGACACATTTACCATTGTCTTCAGTGAGTTGATATCTCCCAACACACCCGGTTGAACTCCACTGATCACTGCTTCTCACTAGAACTCCAGGAAATTCCTCTTGAAGCCAGTCACTAGGGAGCATATGTTGATTAATACCAGAAAGGGGTATTTTGTGGATATTATAGTAATTTAATAGTTGAGATCATTAGTCAATTGAAGCTAAACCACCATAGAAAATCTGGAAGCACTGGATGACCATTTCGTCCTAGTGTGGGACTCCTCAACAGAGTGCATCCACGATAGTCTAGCTTCAAATGACTCATGATCTCAACTATTAAAATTACTAATATCTACAAAAACCCCTTCTGAATTATATATACATACATATTGATTTTATCTCACTGTATATCTATAACACATTTGCTGTGAACATCCCATAAGGTAAAATGTATGTGTACGTATAACAGAACAATTTATCAACGTCTTTACAACTTGTACTATTGTTATGTCCCGATAAGAATAATGAATGATAACTTTTGGGATCCATTTATGGACCAATACTAAGCATGTATTTTTTTATCGTATAATTGCTAAATAACTAAACTATTCATATTCACGTACCTCTTATTATGAGCTTTACTTTGACTTATGAACTACTGTTATACGACTTACCATTCTTGAATTATGCCCTTTCTATCACCTACTATCTCCCCTATTCACAACCACATTTGGCTAAATCTTGTACAAATGTTGTTTTTCTTATTTTATGGTACGATGTGGTTTGTCTGTTTGGTATATAAACCCAGTATGCTTGAAGTAAATGATTCACACCACAGAGTCTGAGATTGGTGTTCTGAACTTAACAGGTTGAGCTAGGCAGAAAGCAGGACCGACAAATACTCTAGACTACTCGCACAGGTTTCATGCGGCATTGGTTCGATCGATAAGTCACTACTCTCTAATTGGCGGTATTATCACATTATACATTAACAGGGCACTCAAGCTATAAGTTATAACAACTATACTGTTGTCAGGCCCAGTTAATGAATGACACGTTTAGATACATGTTTATTATCATAATTGTATAACGATCAAAGGTTGAGTTTTGAATAATTATCATTAAAATTTGCTTTCTGACTTTTTCAAAATCCCTTCAATTAGTTTTCATTAGTTATCATAACACAATTTAATGCTTGCTCTTCAACAATCTCCACGGGAAACTTATACAATTGACTGTGTCCACTTGTGTTCTTGTTCACTACAAGTGAATTTTCGACTAGGATCATTGTGTTTCGGGGTTTAATAAATCCTCACTTGTACCTGTATTGGTGTTCTTACTTCAGGTTGTGAGAATTACAGTGGTCCATGGTTTTACAAGTAAAAGTAATAAACGATTCCGACGTAACAATTAGCGACAACCAGACATAACAATCGACGACCAGTCGTAAACCCATCAAAGTAACTTATGCTGGACGAATTTCAAGTAATCAGATTACGACAATGAACCATTAACAACCAATTATCGAATTCATACTGGCAATAAAAGGTATTTTTCTAATTACATGAGAACACATTTTGATTCACGAGATAATCAATCACTTATTACCAAATGCTTACAGTCATATCCTTAAGTTTTCATCAGAAGGGGTCTGAAATCACAATCATCATGGCAATAGTGTTAGCTTCACATCCCCTCACTGACAATTATCAACCTATTGGACAATAGTTATTTCCACTACCACAATGACTGATTACTACTGAACACATGATTCTATTGAATCTAATTTTCCGATTAACCATTTGGGATCATCAAATCAGCAATAAATAATCATCGATAAAATTTATTTAAATCTAACTTATCCAAATGATATCCCTTCGTTTCATCTAACCGCTATTCCAGGTATATGTTCACTGAAACTTTGCAATGAATAAATGTAACATTATAACTTCATTTTGACTAACTGAAACTATCATGATCATTTCATACGTCTTAAGTATAATATACCTTCTGATCTATTTATACTGTTTTTTTTTATTGGAATTTGACTTCCAACTTGCTTAGGATGCATGGCGAATTGTAATGAACTGAAAAAGATCAAGTTTAGACAATATAGAACGAAGATTTTAGAAAATGAGACATGGCGAGACTATAATTTATGGACGAGCCAATCAGAAGTCTGAGGGATTTAAAGGTCACGGCGCCCATTTCAGTATCTGGTGCTCATGTACGATCGGTTCACAGAGGATTTTAAAGAAGACTTGGCAATTAAGCGGCTACAATAAGTGAGATCACTAAGAAGGTCCTTTATTTGAAACTACAGTGATCAAATGACTTGTAGACCTTGTGCAGACTACCGTGATGTCCTTCGATGTAAAATCATTTGAAGAAAGACGTTTTCTAGGATAGGAACCTTTTTCGCTCGATCCAGATTGAGACTAAGGCATATTATAATAATTGTCGCGAACTGTATAATAAAAGAACCAGTAAAATTGGCTGCAATAATCGATGTCTCTGAAACTTCGGCTGTTCAGTGGTATGAGTATTGTAGGGACATATCCGTAATAAAAATGATAAATTTACACAACCGCAGTCCACAAAAATTATTGAAGCTATGTGGTGGAGACCGAGAGGGTTTATGTGACCTCCAAAGACTGAGTATTATGGAGCTATACGGATGAGTTTTTCTACCTTATGTATTACGATTTTAGAACCTTTTTCCAAACTTGACAAGTTTTTGGACCACATAAAAAAAGTGTATCCACTTTAATTCTTTGGTTTTGTGTAATATACTTTTACTCTATACTGACTGTTTACTGATTGGCTAATATTTCTCAAGATTCGTCCAAAAATTATAGTCTCGCTATGAAACATTCATGCAAGCAAGGATGTGGTAAGGTACTAATACACATGAATAGTTTGACAACAACTACTACTACTACTACACACAAACAACCCGTCTCCTCCAACTATCAATAAAACGTCTCACAAAATGAACGTCAAAATATATAGGTAAGTTATTTGGAATATTTTCATAAGAGTATCATGTAAATATGCACATATTTTTAGAATTTCAAATCACCATTCATATTCTAGAGTGAATACTACGAACGGTTTCTTGTAAATAAACAAGGTAATAAAATTTATACCTAGTGAATCATCCGTGTTCTCAACAAGCATGCTTTCGTAATTACCTTTATTCTGCATTAGTTTCTAGGGATTAATCTTGTGATTTAACAAATACTCAAAATCGCTCTAACCGTCTCTTTGTTTACTCAAGTTATCTATAATCTCAGATTCCACTTATCCTAGATTTTTTTTATTTCAAAACACTTATAAATTTTGTTTATAGTTCAATTTCTTTGATTTTGACGAAAGTCAAATGATACGTCTGTGTCTGCACTTGATTCAGTTTACATATTAATTATACTAAGTTTTGTTTCGGCCTACGTGTACACGTTGACTTGTACTTCAGATTAGACAATAGTAAAGCCTAAGTAACGCGAACCACCTAAGCCACCTCAGAGAACTGATTTAGTATCTACTACCTAATGACCTACACTAAAGCTTTGTATTACTGACTCGAAAGTTAAACCATAATCCTATACATATGGCTATGAAATGTAGCCTTAAAAAACAGAAAACACTCACAGATTAATAGAACTTTATTATAAATGTTTTAAAAACACTTTGACCATCGAGTGAGTAATGTTGTGGTAGGAAGCAGGATATTATGTTAGGATGATCAATTGATCGATGAGTCAATGAACTTTCATCGACTGACGTGCGTGAGACAGGTAGTAGGCATGCGCAACTTCGACCGTTATGGAGATAAGTTAGAAGAAAATTATGGGCAGCTAATATAAGATACAGCATCAGTTCTTGAAGTCATTGACTGTTGGTATGTATAGACTAGCTGGTTGTCGTCTGCATGATAACCGCCAACAATGGCTGGAGAAATCAGATGGCATGACTTAGAATCGGTCACGATGGTTCATATACATTAACTCTTTGACTTCTAGATTATTTTATTCAGATCTATTCTTTCTCCTTCATTCAGCTTTACCATCACTGAAACTATAACTTCTATTACTCCAATATTCATTCTAAGGTTCCAAAGTTTTACTTATTTAAACACATAAATATTGGTACAAGGAAGCACCAGATAAATATGCGCCACACAAATCTCATTTGATTTATGTGAGGGTTGTGATACTGCCCAGGTGCCCAAACCGAAGCAGATGGTTTTCTTAGGGGGCCACACCCGGAACATTTGACCTAAAGGTCTGATCCACAAGACAGTGGAGCATCCTAAGGAGATGCAGTCCGATGGTAGCCAGTGACCAACTATTGGTTCATACGCCATTTGCTCCCTCAGGATACTAGAGCCAGTCCATGTGCACCATTGGTTTGGAATCCTGGTTTTCCAACTCCCCTAGGTGGATCCTCTGTATTCACCAACCCGGTCAAATTGCCAAACATTCGCTTTTCGTCCTCTCAATTTCGTAAACAACAGTAGTGCCACGAGAAGGCAGTGAGTAGGACTTCCCTGGCAGAGGCTGTATACGCGTGGCCATGTGAGAGCATTTGGAGAGAAAGAGCGGACTCTCCCCACTCTCGACCGTACCAGGGCATTTGGGGGCAATAAGAACTTGAACCGAATCAATATTGATTGATAAGTTACTTTCACATGTTGCCTATGCCTATTTGATGCATATTTATATATATATATCGATGTTTATCAAAGTAAAATGCCCCGGAAACAAATTTTTTTTAAAAAATCATAGAATAAACAAAACTATTCATGAAAAACTTCTTTTGTAAAAAAAAAAGAAAAAGTATCAGACAATCATTGTCTAAACAATTGTTTCTCATTGATTCCTTCATGAACAGTTCGTAAAAATAACAGTTAAAATGTGGGAAAAAGCAGTGGAGTCATTTTTTTAATTAAAAAAAAACAGTAACCCCCCCACAGGTATGGTTTTCTTAACTGAGAAAAGGAAACCTGTCTAATCAATTAATATATATATATAATGCAAAAAAAAACAGTAAAAGACGATTTGAACTAAGTATAATCAATACAGAGGAATAAGAAATACCATACTACCATATAATGTAGGGGAAAAATCTAAACATTTGTACATAATCTAAACTACTAACAGAACTATTCAGTAGTATTACTTCTGATAGTAAGTATATAAAATAAAATTGATCATACATGGTGATTGGTGACTTGATGTCAATGGACAATGTATGTTGTGTTGTTAATTATATATATATATATATATATATCAAAGCATCGATGGAAATGTAGTGGTGTAAATAACTTCACTTATGAAGCCTTGTTAACATCGAAAAAGGAAAAAAAGTCAAGTGACGATGACAATAACTGAAACAAACAACTGAAATGCATTTTAATGATAACGATAACATGACTATGTTAATGTAGGCTATTTGTTATTGGTGACCGCTGTCGATGTGGATGATGTACTTGCGGTGATGGTGTTAGTGGTGATAGTAGTGTTGATTGTTGTTGTTGCTTTCATTGCAACATGTTCGAAACGACCTAATTGCAATGGACTAGAACATCCAGTTTCCAAGCTATTATCATCAATATTATTATTATTGTGAGTAGTGTATGAGTTCATTGTTACTTCATCCGTGGAATATGGATGCCATACAGTTCCCCATTGAGGTGGCTTACGTACAGCTCGTTTTCTATTGGCATTATTTAAAAGATCAGGATCAACTTCTTTCATTACTCTGTATAAAAAAGAAAGGTAATTGGGAAATTAATGAACATAGATGAGAGGAAAGTTAGTGAGAGATGTGATAAATCGTGTAGATGAATAAGGTGGAACAAAATACGAAGTTATCCGAGAATTAAGTTGATTGATAGCTTACTTAGTACTGGAAAAAACACGGTTTTCAACAAATCCCAAGTTTGAAATACCTCTAAACCTAATTTCATCTACATAGTTGGTTATTATTCACACTAACCTTTGCATATAACTAACAAAAACAAAAGAACTGAATCAAAGAAGATATGGTTCAGAAATTTGTGCACGATTGTAGCTATCCATTCAAGCTTGGTCTCGGTATACAAAATACACATATCCAAACCATTATATTTCACAGTAGTCTTTATCATCCCTTCTAATTTTTCAAATACCGATTATACTAGCAATCTTCATCTTCTTTTTGTATTTGTCAAATGGACATATATGCTTAACATTTATTCTATAAATTATTACCTCGTATAGCAGATAAAACAGCCCACAAATGCCCTGGTACAGTTGAGAGTGAGAAGAGTCCGCTCTCTCTCTCCAAATGTTTTCACATGAACACGCGTATATAGCCTCTGACAGGGAAGTCCTACTCATCGCCTTCTCACACCACGGGCGTTGTTTACGAAATTGAGAGGACGAAAAGCGAATGTCCGGCGCTTTAACCGGGTTGGTGGACACGGAAAGTTCATCTAGGGGAGTTGGAAAACCAGGATTCCAAACCAATGGTGCACATGGACTGGCTCTAGTATCCTGTGGGAACAAATGGCGTATGAATCAATCGTTGGTCACCGACTACAATGGGACTGCATCTACTCACGATGCTACACTGCCTTGTGGATCAGACCTCTAGGTCAAAGGTTCCGGGTGTGGCCCCCTAAGAAAACCACCTGCTTCAGTTTGGGCACCCGGGCAGTATCACAGCCCTCACACAAATCAAATGAGATTTATGTGACGCATATATATATATATATATATATATATATATATCATTAAACTGATTTCCATGTGTTAAAAAGTAAGGCATTCAAAACTGAGAACATAATCCTACACTTTGTATACATTCTTATCCAACCTAAAATGACAACAAAGTGAAAATATCAAGATTTAATCTCTTATTTCCAAGGAATTAAGATAAAAGTGAATATCTTCAGTATTATCAAAGAATCACCATTAAGCAATTTACCATCCTCAATACAGAAACACAGATAAACACATACATATACACATAGATAAACATAATTTATGTTGGACGTTTTAAGTAGGGGGAAAATAAATAAGTGGGGGTTTTCATAAATGTGAACAATTACTTGTGCTGTGATTCATTCAAATCTTCTGGCCAATCCGATGTACACATTGTATCCAGTTTAGTTTTCCATATGCAACTTGATTCATCTTCAATTTGATTATTGGTTGGATCGAATATTGGTGGTGGATAAGCGATAAAAGGAACATTGGCTAATGAAAAACGATAATCGTCATATTCAATTGGTTTATAAGCAGTAAGAACCGCTTCACGTGCTGCTTCCGCTTTACGACGTTCAACAAGATTTAGAAAGTCTGGACTGGATAAACTTTCTGGCGGTTGATGTAAAGAAGCAGCTAACATTTGTAAGCCAACTGATTCAGCAGCTGTTTTACCGATTCCAGCTAAATTGCTTCCATACAGTGTACTAGTAGGATCATCAAAAATCATCAGTGAATAATTTACCGGGATTGTAGTTTGCAGCGTATTTGTAGGCCATAAACTTTCTGGGAATGGAGAAGCGAATTCTGTAGGTAACGGTGATGTATTGAATTGGCATAAATTTATGTCATGAATATATAAATGTAGTTGTCCAGCTTCAGTGGCGAAAACGACACAATTCCCACTAAATAATAAGGAAAATGAAATATGATACAATGAATGCCATGTATTTCTGAACAATGTCTCTCTGCATATATACCAATAAGAGACTGATCAATCGCAGTCCCAAACATCAATGGGAAGATCCAAACAAACAATACCAAGTGAATTTAAACTTCACCCCATTGCACAAGCTAGTGGTTATCAGGGGTCAGTAGCTAAGTGGATAATATGATGGCATTTGAAGAAAACGGTACAGGGTTCGGGTCCCAGAGTGAATATCAACTCTAAGGTGCAGGTACATGCAACTGACGAGTCCCGAATAGGACGAAACACGCGTCCTGAACTCCACTGCTAGCCACTATCCATCTTTGCTTATAATGTCTCTCATGGTTTACCAAAAGAGAAAATAAAACAATAAGCTCTGTATTCTGACGTATTTAGTCAGTACCAATCACTACATCGGTAACAATTTAGCCCTCAAAGATATCGAAAGGATTCCATTGAACCCAACTTATGTTTTCGGATTCGATCCCTTTACATATTAGCAGAAGTTACAAAAATATACACAAATAAACCTGATCTTTGTGTACATAAAACATTTGTACAACCTTTTCATTTGCGCTGGCCATCAACGTAGTTACGCTTTTTCAGACTCTACTTTTAATTTCTTATTCTTACGTAATTTGTCCTAATATAACCTCATTATTTAATTTTCTATGAACACGTTTCATGAATATTATATATATATATATATATATATATATATATATATATATAATTACTTTTACAAACAACACTAACATACTAATATTCTGCTGCTTAACCCCGAACTTCCCGACCGTTGCTGCTAACTTGACGTGGTGGTCAGGCTTGCCTATCGTGATGAACCAGTCGAGTTATACTGGCTGGAACAATCGTTCCTCAAAGTCCTACCATGCCAGACAGGTCGGTTGAATAGCGGTAAGACTAAAAGCAGCAAACCCAGGGTCCGAAGGCGAAGTCATGCTGCTGAGTGTACAGAGGTGTGACGGCAGTAAGGTGTTTCCTTCAGACAATCAGCATAACAGAGATGCTGTTGATCTTGTTGTGCTAATGACGTGTACCAATTTGGACCGATGCATATACGTGCCCGATCCTACGTTGTAGATGACTGACGGACTGTTTGGTATCGACTTAACATTTTAATAGTTTTGCAATGAGCCACCACCCCACTTCACTTCAGTTACAAACCTTCAATGCCAATGAAATTGAATGTGTGATTAAGGTTAGACGGTTTATCTTAGCCTTCAACAGTAACTGAGTGAGTGCAGAACGTTAACATGGATTCGTTAACCCTTTTGATGGGGAAGAAGCTAAACGACTAAAAATATATGTGAAATCGCATTCTTTTATATTACGTTCTACGACAGCGTTGTAAGAATCCCTACTGGACCAAGATATCATAATCTCTAGTATAATAAAATTACGATTGTACAAGCTACCTACTAATTTTGAGATATGTGAAACCGGATCATTTAACACCACACAACCCAATTAGAGAGATATCAAAGCTACAAGTACGCCAACATTTTTTATGTACATACACATGACGTTGTGCATCTTTTTTGAGGGCAACTTACAGAGTAATAAAGTGATGTATAGTCATCTTTCATTTTGAAATAAGTAAATTCAAGACCACAGAACCAACATTGAAGATTGTCTTGAGTTGTATTGAATGAAGTAAATATTTTTGGACGTAAAAAACACTAATAAATGGAAAAAAATGACAGAAACTTACTTTTGTGATAGATCTGTGGCAACTAGTCGGTCGTAACCTAACCACAATTGACCTAAATCATTGGGGGAAAACGCAATTTTACCCCATTGTATAGTTTGAAAAGCACCAGTTTGTGAAGTAGCCAATAAACTATCACTGCAACCAGGTATAAATCGAACAAAACATGGATCTAGTGATGAAGAGAGTGGGACTTGAGCACGACCCGACCGAAGATCATATACCTAGATGCACATATGTGTAATATAATGCAATGATATCGATAACTACAAAGAGCTACATAGCAACAGTAATAAAATAAGATAAAAAGAGGACAAACCACCTCTGTTGGTCAGATGATGATACAAACCTTAATTCGATTTAAGGAATAAGAAGCATTAATTTCTAATTGCACTGACTTTGAAGGGCAGTATTTAAAGTTATGAAAAATCATTGATTACGACTTTCCATTAAAGTTGGATAGTAGTTGGCAGTGGAAACCATAACGCACGTTTCGGTGAGACTAATTTATGGATGGACCAGTCAGGTATAAAATAATAGGTCTCGAATTTCGGCGCGAAATCAACTCATCTATTTGGATAAATAGAGTTTTGGCATTATAGCTGATGTCAGTTCGTGATGAAAACCCTAAGCCTAATTCCTAACTTTGACGATCAACTGTAAATCATAATTGTAATTTCTCACACTGCTTTATAACCCTCATTTGGTCGTAGTTATGTTGACACTCTCGAGGTCACTCTAGCGTTCCTCAAAGGTCATCCATAAATTATAGTCTCACCCACGTCTCTTTCTATTCAAGACGCATCACCTGTATGCGCTTACATCTCAGTACTGTTAATGTTCACCTTGAGAATCGAAATCAGTACGTAATTAAATGAAACGAGTGGTCTGAACTCCGCTGACAATGAAAACATGTGACTAGTTGGTAGTATATAGTCAATAAACTCAGGATGTACACATCACAATAAAAATTGATCAACTTCAGTCATTTGTATCAATAATGAGAAAATAACCTTTACAAACTGACTGCGACTGTTTGGCGGGGCCTCAAAGACTTCACCCTCCCATGCAATTTAGATCAAAGGATAAGAATTTTGCAGACTGATGGTATGTTACAATTTTAAATAATTTAGCATTCATTCAAGTGGTTTTTGTAAGTCAACCAGCATAATAAATAAAAGTGCTGTCTACCTCCAGATGAAAGAAGTTAGAAAAGGTCGGCTCTGTAAGATCACATTATGGTGGCTTTGAGTTCACGATGCTGCAATGAGTATAGAAAAACACAGAGCTAATACAACAGAAACTATTCTAAGGGAAGATTCATGCCTGACTAATCTTAGGTGGCAGCAACATTCTGAGATTTGAAACCACACATAGTACATTCAATATTTATTGTTCACTTTACAGGTCTTTCAACAAGAAATATTCTTCCACAACGTTATCAAACAAGGAATGTTAACAACTCGTACAATTCTTACTACACTCGAATGCATCTTGTTTATAACCAAATTGCAGAACTTCAATAAAATACTTCGAAATAGAATTAATGGTGATTCATTATGGTAATAATCAATTTTGTACAAAATCAAATCGAATTAAAATGAGAAATTTAATGAAAATGAAGATCATACTCTCAACAAGCGGTCCACACGTAATCCAGAATCACCGACACGTGACCATCCACAAGTGACCAATGTATGACTATTCGCATCAACTGTCATATCAGAGATTTCACCAGTATGTGCATCTAATTCACGTACAATACCATGACTGGTTCGTGAATCGATTATCATAACCTAAAGAGTATAATGCGAAGAGGAAAAAAGCGTCGGATACGAAGTTTAGTTACAAAAAATGACAAACAATTTTCAATGGATCGTAACGACTATACTATTGAGATTGTTTACAGTAGTCAACTTGCGAAAGAAATGCATATTCAACTAAATCATTTCCGCTCCTAAAGTCACGATTTGATGGAAAGGGTTGAGAAAAAGGGAAATATGAATCTCCGATAGTTATTGTGTGGTGAATCCACCGGTACACTTTTAAAGACTATTTATCAAATAATTGTTTTATAATACAATTATGACGCCAATGAAGAAATGAATTCAACGTAAGTACACATACATATAGACAAAATGAAGGGAAACCTACTTTTCCATTTGTATTTCCAGCGCATAAGCCACCACTGAATGGTCGAAGCACTACAGACCCACCAATTCCAACATCTATTGTATTGATTACTTCACCCCAACGTTCTACGGCATCTACTTCTAGTAGGGTTGGTTGAAGACCACCCAAGAAAAATCGTGCAAAATTCCCCAGACCATTACCAGCTCCTCTAATACCGGACCCACTCATCAAGGTACCAGTAGGACCAGTTACAGCTAAACATTCTAACTCCAGCATGGATTTATGTCTGAAAAGGAAATTATTATCCATAAACAACATAAGTGAGGAATAAAATATTTCACCGTCATATGTAGCAGTTTATCCAGTTAGTAAATATTGATTATTGTGTTTAGCAATGAAAACCCAGTAAGTAAATACACTCACATAAAAACAGTTGACTAGTCTCCCACTCGCCTTAAACACACGATTCAGATGGTGGGGGAAACATTGAAGTCCTTATAGGTGATGCAATCGTTTGATTTCGGCTTATCCAATAATAATTCAATGCCACCCCACACTGTTACTTGTTTAAAAGCTCTAACTAGTAGCAGCATTGATCTACAAATGCTGAACCAAAGATGATATTTGCCCTGAATTTGAAATGGGAATATAGAGAAAACAATGATGAATAAAACATTTTATAAAAATGTCCCATCATTATGTGGCTAACACAAATTATAGAGGAGTTAACTAATTGTTATTAATTTGTGAAATAATAATTAGTTACAGATCCTGACTTCATCTAGTTAATTTAGAACTACTGATTCAACTATTTATTGTTAAAGTAGTGATTATAAACCTTTTCTAATAATCCTTAGTGCTGATTACAATAGCTTGTTGGACGGTTAAAATCAAGATGTGACATGAATCCTTTAGTCTAACCTATATTGGAAGATGTAAACAAAATAGTTGAGCGGTCTGTGCGATCATTGTCATCAATGATTGGTTACTTACTGTGACATGGCACAAAGTCGGTTGCACAGAGCCTGAAACATTCATTATTTGCATTCGTATATACATCTTAAGTTTCTATATTATTCCATACTTTTTATAAACTTATTTCTTTTTTCTAAACCGATTACTGCTTATACCCTTACTACTTCTACAACTATGGAATTTGAATCGACAGCTGCATCTCTGTGCTAAAGTGTTATGGCAACTCGAACTGATGTACGTACGTACGAAGCTCTACGTTGTGACTGACTGACTGACTCTTTCTAAACCATATTTCTAATCTTTCTTAATATCATTACCCTACAAGTATTTTGACTCTTTCGTTATTGACAGAGTGAATTACACCTCACTTTGATTTTATGAGGTAACCTCTGCTGATTGATATATTTGCAAAGTTTTACGTTGGTTGTAACAAGCTGAAAGATTGATAGTTGATTTCTAAAGAGGTGGACAAAAGATGGACAAAGTCCTTAAGGTTTATTTACCGAATGATCGAAGGAATTTATCTTAAGGATACTTGTCTTTTCCTACAATTATCAATCTAACTTTACTAACAATAATGTGTGTTAACAATTTAAATAAATTAAGTTTAAAAAAAAACTATCTCAACAAAAATTCATGTGTTTCTTTTATACTGGCTCACCCGAAAATGATAATATGGAATACAATCAATACAATTAATATGTGCTAGCAATGAATTGTCACTGATTATTTCGCGCAATACAAAATTTGACAATCTCATATATTATCAGAAGGGGTTTTTGTGGAGATTTAGTATTTGCATAGTTGAAAGCGTGAGTCAATTGAAGCTAGACCACCAGAGAAAACCTGGAAGTACTGGACGGCCGTTTCGTCCTATTATGGGACTCCTCATCAGTGGGCGTCCACGACCTCACCTCGAGAGATTCGAATCCAGGACCTACCAGTCTCACGCCAGAGCACTTAACCGATAGACCACTGATCCGGAATCCGATGGTGTTTATGTTTAACTCCAACTAATCCATGAAGTTGAGAAACCGTTCACCAATGTCTTTAGTGAGTTCCTATCTCACAACAGACGTGGTTTGAACTCCATTGGTCACTGCTTCTCACTAGAACTCCTGGATTTACCTCTCGAAGTCAGCCACTAGTGAGCATATGATTATTATTACCTTCGGATGCCGGCTAACTCAGCCATGTAGGGGTTAAGTGCTCTGGCGTGAGACCGGTAGGTTCTGGGTCCGAATCTCGCGAGGCGAGATCGTGGATGCCTACTGCTGAGGAGAACCACAATAGGACGAAACGGCCGTCCAGTGCTTCCAGGTTTTCGACGGTGGTCTAACTTTAATTGACTCACGCTTTCCAATCTTAGAGAATCTCATGTATATTTTACAATTGTTATAGGAGTGAACGCTCTGATATATGTGTAGACATGACTAATATTTTTGCGGTTGAAATCACGAGTCGATTTAAGCTAGAACACCATTGAAAACCTGTAAGCATTGTACGGCCTTTTTTCCTGGTATAGGACTCCTCAGCAGTGAGCATTTACGATCATACACATGGGACTCGAACCCAGAACCTTCGGGTTCACGAGCAAATGCTTAACCTCTAGAACACTGAGCCGGCATCCGAAGGTGTTATTGTCTAACTCCAATCAATCCATAATCCTGCTCAGTCCTTTACCCATTGCCCGAGGTGGATAACTGTCTTACACCCGAGGAGTCCCATACTAAGACAAAACGGCCGTACAGTGCCTCCAGGTTTTTAATGGTAATCTAACTTAGATCAACTTGTGATTTCAACTGTGAAAATACTACAATCTCTACAAATATACATACTGATATTGTGGTGTGTGCTACTTATGTCGACATAAGTAGTATATAACGTGTGTCAGGAATAGAATGTCTGAAAGAAGAAGGTTGAGAAGGAAAGAACGGGTACAGAAAGCGGTTGGTATGAGAACGTAATAGCAGTGAAGTCTGAGACGATTGATTGACATTTGCAAAGGAATAGTCAAGTTTGAAACAATTGATTGATATTTTACAAATTAAGCATTTGCTGTTTGGCTCTCAGATTTGACTAAGGGATTCTGTAATGTCGTGTTTAAATGCATTCGACTGTCCCCACTGGTGTGTTCTGTTCACTACAATATGACTGATATCTACTAGCCAATATAGACTTCCATATCATGATGATCCAATCGAACTCTATTATAATTGGAACATTTGTTTCGTTAGGTCCTAATCATACCCAATCAGGTTGATTGGAAAGCGATAGGACTAAAAGCATCAAACTTATGGTCCGACGGTAAAGTCAAACTGTTTTCCCCCACTGTAACTAATATCTGCAGATGCGCTGTCCTCAAATAACCGAAGGGAAGGTCAGTTCTGAAAATAGCACATCTCACGTTGTCCAACAGATTTCCGTTTGTAGTGATAATAATAGATTTAAAACTACTAACAGAAAAATTGTGACTAGGCTCGAACAGTTATGGCTTGGGGTCTTTGATCACGCTCCCAGATTGTCAGGACCACTCCCCCTAACATAGTTTTCTTTCCAAGTACTTCAATGAAAAGCATTCTTTCAGTGTGGGTAACTAATAAGTGACAATTTTTCTTTTATTACTAACAGCATTGCAGATTTATTGCATGTTGGAGTCCAAACCAAGTTCGATTTTCGTAAAAATTTCGGTCGATCTGAACATTTCTTCAGGTTCTTTGGCGCTGGACGTCTTAAGCGCCATGTCTGAAAATCATGAATTCGATTATCACTGAAGTACTGATGGATGCTTTACTGAATTTTTGAGGACAGAAAGAAAATATAAAAATGAAACAAACCAAAGACCTAAAAATACAGGTTCATGTAATCAAGATTTCAACAAAATATTGATTATAATTCAATTAAACTTACACAACAGAAGCTAATGGTCTGCCCATTTTTGTATAAGCATGTAAAGCATTATTAGCCAAAACAAAAACAGAATGTTCTATCGGACGAGGCGAAGGAAAGACTTGTTTTAACCCAGTATATGGTGTGACAGTTTCAAGTGAATTCACATCCGAAATCAATGGGACAGTAAGTGTTATATAACGTTCCATGGTAGTTGAATAGAATGCACTCATTTGACCCTGAAAAGTATTCACCGAAAAATGTACAATAATTCTAGGTGAATCAAAAAACCCTTATTTGACAGACCAACAGATTATACATATATTAATAAATAGGAAGGTTTTCTTTTGGAATCAAGACTACTAACTTACTGTGCGTGTCACACACCAGATTAATTCTTCTAAAGGATCAAAAGCCACATCTGCAATCCGATCAGTTTGAAATAAACAATCCATCATTTGTGTTCCAATATGCCAATAACCACCGGTTTGGTAATATTCTGCTCCAGTCAAAGTTGGATCATACTGTGCTTCAGCAGGTAAAGTAAGACTGGAATCACCACCATCATCCTCATTGCCAGGTGATATATGTTCATCACATGGATGTGGATGATCAGATGAATCGGTTTCAGTTGTAAACGACATAATAGGTTTACACGATAAGTTTGTGTGGAAATTTTACTGAAAAGATAAATCAAAAAACCCAATATACATGTGAACGCTATTTATAAGGTAAAAATGAGCTTTCAATGAGTAAGCGGTGGGTTTTAATATCATACCCTGATTACTTCATCCTTGGCAGCCGCATATTGTTAATCATCATTATCAAACAACTACAGTGTAGTTCAAAATCAAATATACATATAATTCATACCAGTGACATAATATACAGAATTCTAATGTAACAAATTTCTTTCTAAAAATTACACCTTTAGGATGACTGAATTGTGTACACCGAATGCCCTGGTACGGCCGAGAGTGGGGAGAGTCCGCTCTTCCTCTCCAAATGCTCTCACATGGCCAGCGAATATATAGCCTCTGCCAAGGAAGTCCTACTCACTGCCTTCTCGTGGCAGTACTGTTGTTTACAAAATTGAGAGGACGAAAAGCAAATGTCCGGCAATTCGACCGAGTTGGTGAATACAGATGATCCACCTAGGGCAGTCGGAAAACCCTGATTCCAAACCAATGGTGCACATGGGCTGACTCCAGTATCCTGAAGGAACAAATGACGTATGAATCAATCGTTGGTCACCGGCTACCATGGGACTGCATCTCCTTAAGATGCTCCACTGTCTTGTGGATCAGACCTTTAGGTCAAAGGTTCCGGGTGTGACCCCCTAAGAAAACCACCTGCTTCAGTTTGGGCACCTAGGCAGTATCATCACAGGCCTCACACAAATGAGATGAGATTTGTGTGGCGCATATATATCTGGTGCCTCATTGTACCAATATTTATGTGTTTAAATAAAATAAATTCAACAAGACGACCAATATTCAAAACTCGTTTAAATTATCATGGTTAAATGCCTTAACTCATGAATTTAGTAAATTTACTTTCAGTGAAGTGAATAATTATTATCATAAATTACACAGGAGCCATCTGATTGTATTAAAGTGTTGCACAATGATAACTAAACGTATTTAATGCTTTCTTTAAAATCTTAGCTTTACAAATAATATTAATTTATAGTTTTAAAACTCCATATAGTATTAAGTATTCTCAATTTGTTAAAAGATGCTAACAAAAGTGCTGATATCTCTCTTTTTTCTCTCTGTTGCTACATCGTTATTTACTAACCAACCACTTCAACTAGTTATATCGCATGATCACTACAAAAAAGAAAAAACATTCATGTTCAACTAAATCGTCTGATTTATAAAAGTAATATTTGTGAACTTGGAGGAATTCCATTTGAGAGTGATAAATGGCAGTGTTTAAATTGATATCATGAATGGGTCAATGTTAGACTGCCATTGAAAACCTGGAAGCACTGAACGGCCGTTTCGTCCTGATTAGGCAGTTATTCACTGAAGACAATGGTGGACGGTTGCGCAATATCAGGGATTGGTTGAAATTAGGCAATAGCACCTTCGGATGTTGGCCCAGTTGTCTGTGGGTTAAGCATTCGCGAGCGGAACCGACGGTCTTGGGTTCATGTTCCGAGTGTGGGATCGTGGATGCGTACTGCTCACGAGTGCCATACTAAGACGAAACGGTCATCCAATGCTTCCAGGTTCTCAATAGTGATCTAACATTGATTCATTCATGATATCAGTTTAAACTCACCAAACTCCATAACCCTATGCTGGTAAGTAAAATTTATGATTGAGAACGATTGACAAATTTTATAAAGTAGATTTCCTACATTTTTTTTATTTGTTGGTGATGATTTACTAAACCAAATGTGAAAAAGCTAAACTAGCTAAGTGTTAACGTTGTTGTATACAAAAGAAAAAAGTATATTCACCAAGAATTTATCTATAAGCGTGCAGTGTTAATATTCATGTGTGGACAGGATACATGTATGGTGGAGATTTCTAGCTAAGGTGGATGATTTTGATGAAGCTTTGTTCTCTGAGCTGAATGGTGATGAATCGAGAAGATATCAGCGTCCTAATG
>NC_031502.1:21708701-21765892 GCF_000237925.1 Schistosoma mansoni | reverse complement strand
AAACCCACCCCCCAATTAATATAACAATCACTTAAACAAAAGGAGGTTTTGATTTGAGCTATTACTCAATCACTGATGAAACCTACAACGGTAACGTCGGTGTGCCTTTTAACGTTGCATCACCATTGTGCGGAAGTTCGTATTGATGATACAATGCAGAATTCTAGCTGACTTGTACCCCGTAGATGCTGAGAAAAAGCGTACAAAAGAACAGCCTACTGTCTTAAACATTTGAGTAGACAGTCATAATAGATGACTATCCTTAATAAAGGAGTCCAAGACCCTCCTCGACCAATTCATCCAGCTTCAGAGAACAAAACTCCACCAAAAAAGGACACATACATATATATCACGAGGTTAAGATCATTTATCACTAACTTATAATTATAATTTATGAATAGATCTGCATTGCCTATTCCTTGGATTTCAATACACTCAAGTTGAGTAATTGAATAAAACTCTTAGTCATGGATTATTTGCAATAACTTATCTGAGACACAGCTTCTGTGTGAAAGCTAATGATACTATCCGGCTTTTCGAAAAGAAGCAGCAGTGAGAATTCGAACCTGCAGTCCAGACACTGAGAAAGTTGGATAAAAAAATCTAACTAATCCTACATAAATTATTATTTACAATTGGTTAAATAAGTCGATAATTGCATGCGGAGAAAAAATTACTAAACACCAAGAACGAATTTTATTCAATTGACTATAAGTAAACAAAACACTTATAATGAAAAAGGGTACTATATTTACTAAATTAATCAAACCAGACAATGATATACTCTATTTATAAAATAATTTAAACAAACAACTACAGTATGGTAACCATTAGCAACAAACTCTGCAGATATAACTATTCGACAAAATAAGAACACAAACAACAAAAAAGATATTATTTACAAATAAAATCACTAACATTGTTGATATTGGGTAAACCTCAAGTATACGTCTAAGTGATGACCTTCAGGTGACAATTGTTTCGGCTAATCAGAAAACTTGAAAGGCAAGTGAATGATTAATCAAGTTAGGAACTAGGATTATGATATGATTTCTAAATTATAGCTGATAACGGTTCCTAATGAAAACTTTAGTCCTAACATCCAATTTTAACTCCTAATATAGGTGTTTCTTCAAGTCAATTCCCAAGTTTTTAGGCATCACTGCCAAGGTTAAACTTGGTAGCTTCAAATAAATTGAGCATTTTATTTATTAGGTGAAGATTTTATTTACTTGACTTTAGGATGAATGTTCCTTAATTTGAGGACTGATATATGCTATCGGGTTCCCCAAACTTAATTAGGTGGAGTTCGAAGTCAAGCTTGCTAACCACCGTTTATAATGAATCCTTTCAGGTAGACTGTTCTTAACAACCTAAAATCGAAACATAGTGTACACGATATACAATCATCTAGACTGGTGTGATCACACTGCACTTTGATCGGCAGAATTCAATCAACAATAAAGACGACTAGACAAAATATAATATATTGGTTGCTATCCAGGTATCAATCAGTTTAAAAACTATATTCCTGTAAAAATGTTTCTTTAAAAAACTTTACTGAAATGACAAAGAAGTTCTAATGCAAGAAAAAACAATTTACTAAACAAAACACTTTGGTGTTAATGTGATCTTGAGGAGTGGCCCCCTAAGAAAACCACCTGCTTCGGTTTAGGCGCCCGGACAGTATCCCAGTGCTCACATAAACCAACTGATTTGTGTGGCACATATATATTTGGTGCTTTCTTGTACCAATATTTATGTTTAAATAGAAATAAATAAATAAAATGTCATCTAGCCAACTAATCTGCACCAATAGTTAATGTATTCGACTTTCAGTCACTAAGTCGCAGGTTCAAACTCACCCCCAAGCTTTATGGTTTAAGCAACCGAGGAGTACCACTACCTACCACACTTTGATTGTGAATAAAAGCTAATTATATGAACCTGTACGTGATTGATAAGTTGTTAACAAAAACAGGTAACCAACGTAGTCCTAGGAGTACTACGATGTCGAGCCACATGATCGGTGGAAAATGATCAGTAAAATGGATTAGAAATAACACGATATACTCAATTAGTGTTCAGTCATAGTATACACACATGTACATTTACAACAGTCTACAAGTAAGCGAAGTAACGGCACCACAATCAGAAAGAATAATGGAATTAATATGAGAATTTATTTCAACAGAAATGTACAAATCAATAAGTATGTTTATTTCTTCTTCATTGTCTTCCATAATAGTAGGCAAATTTAAAAGTCTAACTGATTTTCACGCATTTTGGAACATGTGAGAACTGTTTCCTGTGCATTGGATCTATTTACTGTATCAGATAGAGAAGGTGGTAAGTGAAAATGCTGTGGAATAATGAAAAAGAAAACGGATTAGAAGAGAGAAAAAAGTGAAGACAATTTGATTAGTTTATATTCTCCTAGGGAAAAATTATGCCGTTATCCAAAATTGGGAATAATGGTTTGGTTTGTTAAAACACTCGGATTGTTTTATAGGTAGAGATCTCAGTTAATGATAGTTTTATTGTATTCTAAATTGACTTACAAACCTCGTCAAATCCGGTTATGATAGGATCAAAATCGCTCGAACTCACTATTTCATATGCGATTGTAAGTGACTGATTCTTTGTTTAACTAAATCGAATTATAATGGGATGAATTCGGCTTCGTATAATTTATGGATGCCTAAATTGATTAGATGTTTGATTGAAATTTTTTGTCTCAATAGTTTTCATCACAGAAAAGAGGAAGACCAATCTGAATTGATTGACATCCACTGCAAAAAATCTTACTACCATACCGTCGTCAGTCGTCATCTACAACGTTGGACCAGGCACATACATGCATCAGTCCAAGTTGCCACACCTCATAAACACAACAAGACGAGCACCAAATTTATAGAAATAGTTACCTCAATTGTAGTAATATATAAAAGAAAGTTTGTGTATAAAGATATAATACAGGAAGAAAGAATGAGTTGGTAGAAAAAAAGGTATAAAGTCTACATCTACCAACATGGCTCAGACTAGAAGTTAGTGGCTTCAAGCACTGATGCTACGTTTTGGTTTGGCCGCCCCTAACTCTTTTCCAACAATCCCCTACACTAGTCAACATTGCGCGTCGTGGTAATCGGTGTTCAGGTATACGTAACACGTGGCCCAACCATCTCAGTCGATGAAGATTCATGACCTCATCAACTGGTTTACCATCATTCCCGAATACCTTGCATTTAACCTCGCTATAACTTACCCGATGATCCCAGAAGATGCAAGCAGTATTTCTAAGACATTTGTGATCAAATACTGGGAACTCACGAGTATCCTCTACTCTTAATGATCACGTTTCGCAACCGTAAAGTGGGACAGAACGAATTCCTGAGCAGTATACTCGTCTTTTTATTGATAGATGGATATCTCGCCTTCGTCATAGGTGACGTAAGTTGGCAAAAGCCAAATTAGCTTTCTGGTTCATTCCGATCACAAATCAACATTAATCCCAAGAAAGTAAATGAAAGTAAAACTGGTAGCTCGGCTTCTTGCTTACTAATTGATAGGTAAGTAGTATTTTCTTCGCAAATTACTGTGGCTTTCGTTAATTGATTTTAGTTCCATCCCATCAGCAAAAACTTGAGAACACACAATTCTGTTTAGAAAGAGAACACCTTGAACAAGAGAACGAGCTTATATGGCACTTTTGTTATACAGAATTTTGAACAAACAGAAATTTTACGCTTTCACTCATCAGTTAAACTGTCGTTGTAAGTGAACTACCATCTTCTAGAACATTATATAATAATCCTTAGTGAGCAGTTAACAAATCAATATAACTTAAAAACAAGAGTTCTACGCCATGTACTCTTCCCTGAAATGACTTTTCTGTGTGTCTTTGAAAAACTGTATAGACGTATAAATAAAAGTAATTTTCACCTGAACAACTAGCTGATGTCGCTTTATCTTGAAACACCATTCAAGTGTAGCTGATCTGAAAGCCGGTTCAAGTGTATTTCCACTGATTAACCAAGGAATATGAATAACTGTGAGTAGACCATCATATTCTGAATACACTGGATTCGCTTGTATCTGATCACGCAGACCTTGTACTCGAAACACATAATCACAGTAATGAGATAGACGAGTCAATAGACCAGGCGGTAGCTAAACAATGAACAAGTTAAATAAATAAAACACAAATTAACATGGAGTCAGTTGGGTATAATTTATATAATTTACTAACACAAATAATGGACGCATATGAGTTACTGATTGTGGTACAAATTATACAATTTTCCAGCATTTTAACAGTTTCATTCAAGTAATCTGACTTCTTTTTACATGACTGAGACCAATATTCAATAATTTTATAGATGAGTGCCATGTTATCATCTGATTACTATCTCTTCCCAGTCGACTTGTTCATTAATCATCTCATTTCCTGAGTATGTGGTTATGTACACACACAGACAGCGCGAGAACTAGTGGTACCACCCAGATCAGTCGAATGCTTTGTCTATTAAACTATCGCTTATTAATCATTACAACACTTTTCACTAAGCAGTGGCTTAGCATACATAATACATCACACCTGCTATATTCTGTAAAAATTTATAGTCTGACTGACTCACTTATTCTTCTATTACACTAAACCTTGACATTTTTTAGCCGATGATTATACTACATACAGGGAGAGCTCGGAAATTACTGATGATCAAATATCTGTGAGAAATGAGTTTAGTACCCACAGTTGGTTTTATCGGTTTGCATGCAACACTATGATGACTGGTCATTGGATAGGTAAACAAATATAGAGTTAATTGGATAGTAATAAAACCAGTTAGATAAGTTTAGATGAACAAACAGTGAGAGATTTGGTGCTATTCTTATGTTTTGGGAAAATGAAATTATCGGTCCATAATTGGTAAAAATGACCTGATTTAGTAAGCACGAATCAACCCTGACGGTCAATTCTTATTTCATTGATAAGTGACCCACAAAACTAATATATTTCCCAAATGCTTGTCTGTTGAGTGACATTTAATCACATTTACCTGGTATATAAGCACGTAGCCTTCCTAGGAAAACCTTATTCTGCTGTTCGGTTGCGTTGTCCATTGAAACCGATTCATTCAGGGTGTATATCTCAATAATTCGCTCACATGAGAAGTTATCATTCCGCCACATCATACTGATATTCATAATTTTAACGATCACAAAAAGTGGACCATTATGCTAACTCATCTAAAATCATCCTCTATAACACTCATTGATTAAACATTGACAAACACTGAAAGCTTGAATATTTGTATTTTGAAAGGTGATCTAATTGAGTACAGACAAACACGGAACTTGAAAATGGTAGTCGATTTGAATAGTGGTGTTAAGTGAAGATTGGGCACATGAAAAAATTTCAAAAGATTTGTTGTGTTAAGATTATTGAAATATACCGTCTGTTTCTAAGGTTTATTGCTAGAATACTAACTGATGAGTTAGAGTTACTAACTCCATAAATCCATAAAACATAAAACTTTTGAAGAGTAAACAGATAAATCTAAGTAGTCTATTATCTCACTTATTATATATTTTGCTTAAATGAGACAAAAATTGTTTTCCCTTGCTCAATGTAAATGATTATTCATAAGTCTACACTACATATGAGTGTTTGTTGGTAAGTCAGTAGTCATGAAAATAAACTCAGCTTGAGACAAGTGTTTATTGATCCAAGTTGGCACATTTTACACAAACAGATTTAGAGCGATTTCAGGACGAAATATTCTGATTTCACAGTATTTGTTTTAATGGACTAGCATGGTCTCATTTGGTAACCTTACTTAACGACGCCTCCGCAGTAGTAAAAAGAATGTAAAATATGGAACTTGACTTAGAATATGCCGATGACATAGTTCTATTTGATGACGACGCTGACAAAATGCTGTCTTTTGACCACCGTAAGCAACAATGCAAGCATGTTCGGGATGCGATTCTCTCCCTTGAAATGCAAAATATTGTTTCAGGATTGGGTTGCATCGGCACCTAAACTAATGATAGGGAGTGAAGTAGTTGAGCATGTCGACCGCTTCGTTTATCTTGGGAGTCGCCCCGAAATGCCTTGGTACGGCCGAGAGTGGGGAGAGTCCGCTCTTCCTCTCGAAATGCTCTCACATGGCCAGCGAATATATAGCCTCTGCCAAGGAAGTCCTACTCACTGCCTTCTCGCAACACGGCTGTTGTTTACGAAAGTGAGAGGACGAAAAGCGAATGTTCGGCGCTTTAACCGGGTTGGTGGACACGGAAACTTCACCTAGGGGAGTCAGAAAACCCTCATTCCAAACCAATGGTGCACATGGGCTGGCCCCAGTATCCTGAGGGAACAAATGGCGTATGAACCTGCTGTTGGTCAACGGCTACCATGGGACTGCATCTCCTCATGATGCTCCACTGCATTGTGGATCAGACCTTTAGGTCAAAGGCTCGGGGTGTGGTCCCCTAAGAAAACCACCTGCTTCGGTTTGGGCACCCGGGCAGTATCACAGCCCACACACAAATAAATGAAATGATGAATTCTATTGACGATACTATTCTCGCTCATATTAGAAGCAAGATAATTTACACTATTATTATTATTACCATTATTATTATTATTATTATTATTATTATTATTATTATTTACTACGTCGCTTTTTCACTCCCTTTATTCCCAAATTGTGTATCCTTCCTTTCCAACTTATGCAGTAGCTCGCTCTTGGTGGAAACTCTGTCCTATCTAAACGATCTCCAGTCACTGTCTGGTTGAAAGTGAATGCTTCCACCAATTACGAATACTGAAGCAGTCTTTCTGAAACCACGTACGCCGTTCAAGCTGGCTTACTTCAACGTTCGCACACTAATGCAGATCGGACAACAGATGGGGCTGGCTATGTCTTTAGAAAGTCTTAATGTTGATGTTTGCTGTCTATCCGAGACCCGTATTCAAGACTCTAGTGAAGTACTACAAATTCGCTCTCCATCTGTCGCTTCGAAAAGCTTGTTTCACGTGCGCTTATCCGGGGACTCTGTGGCATCTTCGTCTGGTCTTGCAGGCGTTGGTGTTGCACTAAGCGCTAGGGCTGAGGCAGCACTAATCGATTGGATCCCCATTAACAGTCGGTTATGTGCTGTTAGATTAGAAAGTTCCATCAAAGTGAGAAGAAACCGGCGTGAGAAACGGTGTCTTTTCGTCATCTCCGCCTATGCCCCGATAGATTGCAGCCCGGATGCAATCAAGGATGAGTTTTACCACCAGTTAACAGTTCTTCTCCAGAAAGCGCGTTCGACAGATATCGTAGTATTAGCCGGAGACTTGAATGCTCAGGTCGGGCGTCTAGGCACAGAAGAGAGTCGTTTAGGTGGCCGATGAAGACTTGTTGGTCGCAGGACAGATAACGGGGACCGTTTGCTGCAACTGTGCACAGACCACAACCTGTTTCTGGCTAGCACTAACTTCCGGCACAGTCATCGCCAGTGTGCCACCTGGCGTCCTCCCTCTGCATCTCAAGCCTGGACTCAGATTGATCACATCGCGATCAGCTACCGCTGGCGTGGTTGTGTACAAGACTGCCGCTCCTTTTGGAGTACCTATCTGGAGTCTGATCATGCCCTGGTCTGCGCCAATCTCACCTTACTTTTCAGTGGCCGAAGGATTGACCACCACCAACGGATCGATGTTAGTAAACTGGCTGCAACTTCTGTTGCAAGTAAGTATCGAGCGGAGCTAGCTTCTAGGCTAGCTACCATCCCACCGAAAAGTATAGATGAGCGTTGGTTGCATCTTCACGACGCCATGAAAATGGCGAGTAAAGCCGCTTGTGGCTTTGCGAAACGTCCCGCTTACAAGCACTGGGTTTCTTCTGGCTCCTTACAACTGATGGAAGCCCGTCGGTCTACTCCGGGTGACCGTGAGTTTGACCACAAACGAAGGCTGTTACGTAATGAAATCGGGCAAAGCTTGCGTAAGGACCGAGAAGCCTGGTGGTCGGAGCGTGCTAATGAGATGGAAGCAGCAGCTGCATCTGGTAACTGCCGGAAGCTCTTCCAACTCATCCGAGCCACTGGCAGCAAGAAGTCTGGTGTGAGTGAAACAATCTATGAGGATGACGGGATGCCAATCACTAACATCTCTCGACGTCTTGGACGATGGACGGAATTTTTCGAAGGGCAGTTCAACTGACCTGCTGCTCCGGCAACATCAACCAGCTTGTCCTGCCCCTCCCATGGCCGGTGACGACTGATCCACCAAACGAGGCGGAAGTCCGCAAGGAACTCCAACTCTTGAAGCGCTACAAATCACCTGGCCCAGATGACTTACCTCCGGCTCTTTTTAAAGATGGTGGTGACTTTCTGGCTAAGGAACTGACGGTGTTGTTTGCAAAGGTTTGGGAGCAAGAAAGTGTTCCAACATCATGGAATGAGTCAATAGTCGTCCCTATCTTTAAAAAGGGTTCACGTTGTTCCTGCAATAACTACCGGGGGATAAGTCCACTTTCGATCGCGTCCAAACTATTGGCTTCTATCATTCTTCGTAGGTTGTTTAAAACCCGAGAACGATTGACTCGCGAGGAGCAGGCTGGTTTTCGTTCTGGTCGAGGATGCATTGATCACATCTTCACCCTCCGCCAAATGTTAGAACACCGTCATACTTATCGCAGGCCAACTATCGTAGTGTTTCTTGATATCAGGGCTGCCTTCGATTCGTTGGACAGGACTGTTCTCTGGGATTGTCTATTGAAGAAGGGTGTGCCTGAGAAGTTCATTAACATCTTAAAGGCCCTGTATACGAACACCTCAGGCAGAGTGAGGGCATACAACCACCTTTCTCCCTTGTTCCGTTCGAGCAGTGGGGTTAGACAGGGTTGCCCAATCTCACCATTCCTCTTCAACTTTGCCATCGACGACATTCTGGAAACAGCTCTGATGGATGTAAGTAATGGAGGTGTGGATATGTTGCCTGGAGAACGACTTCTCGACCTCGAGTATGCGGATGATATTGTCTTACTGTGCGATAATGCCCAAGGCATGCAATCCGCACTTAATCAGTTGGCAATCAGTGTCCGCAGGTACGGCATGTGCTTTGCACCCTCCAAGTGCAAAGGTACTCCTACAAGACTGGCAGGATTCTCATCCTGTACTCACCCTGGATGGTGAGCAGATTGAAGCAGTTGAGAAGTTCGTGTATCTAGGTAGCTACATAAGTGCTGGTGGTGGTGTGAGTGATGAGATTGATGCACGTATAAGGAAAGCCAGATCGGCTTATGCCAATCTGGGTCATCTTTGGCGCCTTCGTGATGTTAGTCTGGCTGTAAAAGGTCGGATTTACAACGCGTCAGTGAGAGCAGTTTTGCTCTATGCTTGTGAAACCTGGCCTCTCCGAGTTGAGGATGTTAGACGTCTCTCTGTGTTCGATCATCGTTGTCTCCGAAGGATTGCTGACATCCAGTGGCAACACCATGTTAGTAATGCAGAGGTTCGGCATCGTGTGTTCGGGCGCCGAGACGATAATTCAATTGGTCTCACCATCTTGAAACACCGACTTCGGTGGCTTGGACATGTTTTACGAATGTCGTCCCAGAGACTTCCACGTCGTGCATTATTTGCCGACTCTGGGACTGGTTGGAAAAAGCGGAGAGGAGGTCAGTGTATGACATGGTATCGTGGCACGAAAGAAAGCTGCAAAGGGCTAGCTTCTGTTGGTCCTTCACGACTCCCTGGCTGGGGTCCGAGAGATGGTGCAACACAGTGGCTAGAGACGTTATCAGATATGGCTCAGAATAGAAGCCAGTGGCGATCCTGCTGCAACCTTCTTTTACTTTCTACATAAAGAGTGGTTCTAACTTTCTTAACTGAAAGAGTCTTCTGGTTGTACATTTCAGTCCGCCTTATCTTTTCATCCCTTCTCTTCCTACTTTCATTATTTTGTGTGGCGCATATGTATCTGGTGCCCTTTTGTACCAATATATGTGTTTAAATAAATAATAAATAAATAAGTCTGGTGTGTGACGGATACGGAAGGCTCGTCTAGCTTTCGCCAACTTGCGTTATTTATGGCGTAGGCGAGATATCCATCTAGCAACAAAAGGACAGGTTTGCTGTGCAGCAGTTCGTTCCGTCCTACTTTATGGCAGTGAAACATGGCCGATAAGAGTAGAGGATATTCGTAGGCTACTAGTATTCGGTCATAAGTGTCTTCGAAGCATTTCTCGTATATCCTGGGACCACAAAGTAATGCAGGTCTTAGGAAACTGGTACTAGGTAAGGATGGAAAATCGATTGATGAAGTAGTGAAACTTTATCGTTTGAGATGGCTGGGACATGTGTTACGTATGCCCAACCACCGACTGTACCGACGTGCAATGTTTTATGGTGTATGAGTAGGTTGAAAGAAAGTTAGGGGCGGCCAGACCGAAACGTGGCACAAATCCATGAAGTCACTGACAAATGGACTGAGCCATGTTGGTAGATGTAGACTACCTGGTTGGGATCCGCGAGATGATAACAATCGATGGTTAGAGATCCTGAATGACATGGCTCAAAATCGTTTGCAATGGCGAAGGTGCATCCACCCTTTGTGTTTTGTCAAATTCTAATCTTCTGAATTCTTCATGTCCCTTTTTTTCTCTTTCCAAATTTATTTCATTGGATTATACTCCTTGAATAACATCTTCAAACCCTAATCTTCCCGATTACTGCTTATACTTTTACTACCTCTACCACTAAAGGATTTGAATCGACAATTGCATCTCTGTGCTGTGGTATGGCAACTCGAACTGATGTACATACGTACGATGTTCTACGTTGTCGCTGACTCACTGAAAATATAGAATTAAACTCAGCCAAAAAGTGTTACATTATAACAGACAGAACAAATAATGAAGAATCTTAAGCAGAACCTCACCTTTATTGTAGGTAACGTGATGAAAACTGTACAGTGACCGTTTTGAATTAGCAGGCGTAATGTAGCAAAGAAACTAAGCATATTCCTGTAGAACTGTTGAGTATCTTTGCAATAACCCCACATAGGAGAGCCGCATGAGTTTACCACTGAGGATAAAGTATTTCGAATGCTATAAATGAATGAACAGCAAGAAACAAACCTATCCGTTGTATAACTGAAGACACTTTTGTGTTCGAACGGAAAATAGTTAATTTTTGAATTAAACTGGAGAGATTAGTATGCAATCTATAGGAGTGAAATGACAGACTTTAGAATTAAACAGTCATTACGTTTTTTTACTATCCGGTTGGAAATAAAAAGTTGACACATTTTTCTCAGATATTCGAGCAGTTGCATTCATAGGCATGGTCACATTGAAATGATGTCCCAAACTTGACACAGATGAATTGACATTCTGGAAGTAAAGTGTCATGTAAGAATAACAATGATGATTGAAACCTTAACGTTTGGGACATTTTGATAACGCCAAGCAATTTTAAGATCTGAAATTTCTTCTTTGATCTCATTTGTAGAAATCATGTGATCTGGTAATTTCTAAAACATTACAGAGATATCACATTAGACTATATTTTAAATTATTCTTACAGATAGTAAACTGTCAAATGTTTCCTTTGCACCATAGAATATACTATGACCCGATAATATACCTTCAGCTACGAACAAATTTAAGAGCAGTTTTGCATATGTTTGGTGAAAATCTGGCTCTTTAAATTAAAATTGAAATTAAAAATACTTCATATACTGTACCAATAAGAATTATACTTCCTGAAGTTACACCACCACCTATAAATATTGATGATACTAGTTAGAAAAAAGCATTACCAAGTAACTCATCCAGTGAAGGAATCCCAGTAGAAATTAAGAATGTGGATAACTTAAATGAACGTTTTACACCATTCATGTCACAGTAACGTGTAACCAATACTCACAATTCCGCTTTTACAATGACTTTCCAACCTGAAAAATTGAAAATGCTTATTTAAAAGAAAACACGAAAACTTAACGTAAAGACAATCATGAAGAAATTCACATAAGTATAGGTTAAGAGGGGATGATTTTTTATCAGGGATTTAACAGTTTTTAGCTTAATTTTATCTTGATTCGGACACTTGGAGAGTAAATTTATACAACAGAATTTATTGATAGACAGGAATTTATAAAATTTGCTTCATCTCTCGAACTTTCAATAATCAATATTACTAGGAAGTCGATCCCGACCGTTGCTGCTACCTTGATGTGGTGGTCAGGCTTGCCTATCGTGATGATTCAATCGAGCTATACTGGCTGGAACAATCGTTCCTCAAGGTCCTACCATGCCAGGCAGGTCGGTTGAAGAGCGGTGAGACTAAAAGCAGCAATCCCAAGGTCCGAAGGCGAAGTCGTACTGCCGACTGTACAGAGGTGTGACGGCAGTAAGGTGTTTCCTTCAGACAACCAGCATGACAGCAATGCTGCCTTCCCACAAGGAGGGGTGGGGTTAGAAAAGGTCGACCCTAAAAATGCACACCTCGTCTTATCCCACGGATTTCCGTCTCCGGCGGTAAGGTCCTTTGAAGAACGGAGCTAACACAAAAAGGTCGTGTGTGACCGACCTCAAGCAGTTGTCCCTTGGGCACTGCGGTCACGCTCTCAGGTCATTAAGACCACTTCTAACCCAATTTCCTTTTCAGGTACCCCTAGAAGAACCCTTCCACGGTGTGGGCAACCGGGAAGTGATAACTGCCCTCATACCTCTAACAGCAATCAAGACCACTGTATTCATAATCAATCTCCTTCCTCACTTCCTACTATTCCTTCTACCTTGACTTTCAACACTAAACTTCCTCTCTCGGTTTCCTCCTCAAGTGTCACCATGGCCAACAATTCTAGTGCGCGAAACGCTGTCCCAGGTCTACTAAAACCTCGCTCCAAACTACACATTGGAGCCTTCAACGTACGTACTTTAAGTCAAATCGGTCAACAGGCCTCCTTAGCTAAAACCCTAGAATCTCGTACCATTGATGTATGCTGTGTCTCCGAAACACGCATACAGGATCCCAGTGTGGTCATTCACTTGACCTCACCTCGCCAAAATGGACAGCCAACGAAATACACCCTCCGTGTATCTGGCGACCCGTTGGCTAGTTCTCGTGGACTTGCAGGTGTAGACATAGCACTAAGTACAAGGGCAGAACAGGCACTATTAGAATGGATCCCCGTTAACAGTCGCCTGTGTGCTGTCCGGCTAAATGGCTCCGTAAGAACTCGGAAGGATAGGGACACACGTCGTCGCCTTTTCGTCGTTTCTGCCTACGCTCCCACTGACTGCAGCCATGATGAAGTGAAAGATGACTTTTACAGAAAACTCTTTGAGCTTCTTCAGAAAGCTAAGCGCTCAGACATAGTAGTCGTAGCGGGTGACTTTAATGCCCAGGTAGGCAGCTTACATCAAACAGAAAGACATTTAGGTGGGTGTTTTATTATTCCGGCTCAACGAACCGATAATGGTGATCGTCTGTTGAAACTATGCTCAGACAATCATTTATTTTTAGCAAACACTAATTTTAAGCATAGGGAGAGACATCGTCTAACATGTCGACCACCTTCACCAAACCAACGATGGACTCAAATAGACCATATTGTCATCAGTCATCGTTGGAGAGGCTCAATAGAAGATTGCCGCTCGTATTGGAATACTTGTTTAGACTCTGATCACGCTTTAATACGAGCGCGCATTTGTCTGCGCCTCACTGGACGCAGGAAAAGTACACTAAGTAGACCCATTAGGATTGAACTGGAGGACAAGAAAGCCAAATGCGAATTCCAGAAACGACTGAGTTCACATCTAGGCAGTTCTGTAAACGAGACTGACCCAGATGCTGCTTGGAAAGACACACGAACAGCTGTGGAAACAGCAGTAACATCTATTAGTTATTTAAACCACAGGGCTCCAAAAAACCAGTGGATTTCTTCTAAGTCTATTTCACTGATGGATTCGCGTAAACTCATCCCATCAGGCTCTGAACACGACGAAGAGCGTAAACAAATTAGATCTAGGTTAACTAAAAGTCTAAGGAACGATCGTGAGCAGTGGTGGGCAACGAAAGCAAAAGAGATGGAAAAGGCAGCGGCTGTAGGCAACACCAGGCAACTATTCAGACTAATAAAATAGACCGGAATTAAGAAGTCAAGTGTAAGTGAGACGATCTCGGAAAAAGATGGAACCCTTATCTGCTCTCAACCCAAACATTTAGAACGATGGGCGGAACACTTTAAGAAGCAGTTTAGCTGGCCTTCAGCTACTGCACAACTACCCACTATTCCCAGAAAACCTGAATGGAACATTGAAGTAGGCCCCCCGACCCTACTTGAAGTTCAAAAGGCTATAAGTAATCTGAAACGAGGAAGAGCAGCTGGTCCAGATGGATTGGCTCCAGAGGTCTTTAAATATGGTGGTCCAATTTTAGCGATTAGGTTGACTAATATTCTGGCTAAAATCTGGGAGACGGACGTAATCCCATCTGACTGGTCACAATCTCTGATTGTCCCAATATATAAAAAGGGGTCAAAATCATCCTGTGATAACCATAGAGGGATTAGTCTGACTAACATAGCATCTAAAAAACTAGCCTCAATAATTATCGGGCGCCTAACTAAGACTCGTGAACTGCAAACACGAGAAAATCAGGCTGGCTTCAGACCTGGTCGTGGCTGTATCGACCACATATTCACCATTCGTCAAGTTTTAGAGCACAGACACGCTTATCGGCGTCCGACAATGATAGTTTTTCTTGACTTGAAAGCAGCATTTGACTCTGTAGACCGAGAGGTTCTGTGGCAGTGTCTGTCATTGAAAGGTGTACCTGAGAAGTACATAAACCTTTTGAAGGCTCTTTACTCGAACACTATTAGTCGAGTAAGAGCTTATGGCGAACTGTCATATGATTTTACAACCTCAAGTGGTGTCCGTCAAGGTTGTCCACTATCCCCGTTTTTGTTTAACTTCATTATAGACCTGTTGCTGCAAATAACACTCTCTTCGACTGAATCTACAGGAATTGATCTCCTACCAGGGGGACCACTAAGCGACTTAGAATACGCAGATGACATAGTCCTGTTTGGTGAAGACGCTGACAAAATGCAGAGTCTTCTGTTGGAACTCAGTAATAATGCCAGGATGTTTGGGATGCGTTTCTTCCCATCCAAATGTAAATTGTTACTCCAGAACTGGCCTGCGTCAACACCTGAACTAAGGATAGGGAGTGAAGTAGTCGAACGTGTCGACAACTTCACTTATCTTGGAAGTCTGATCAGCCCTAATGGGTTGGTGTCTGACGAAATCTCAGCACGGATTCAGAAAGCTCGTTTGGCTTTTGCCAACTTACGTCACCTATGGCGAAGACGAGATATCCGTCTATCAATTAAGGGACGAGTATACTGCTCAGCAGTTCTCTCTGTTCTACTTTACGGTTGCGAAATATGGCCATTAAGAGTAGAAGATACTCGTAGGTTACTAGTATTTGACCACAGATGCCTTAGAAATATTTCTCGCATCTGCTGGGATAACCGGGTAAGTAATAGTGAGATTAGACGCAGGGTATTAGGGAATGATGGTAAATCAGTTGATGAGGTCATGAATCTTCATCGACTGAGATGGTTGGGCCACGTGTTACGTATACCTGAACACCGATTACCACGACGCGCAATGTTGACTAGTGTAGGGGATGGTTGGAAGACAGTTAGGGGCCGCCAAACCAAAACATGGCATCAGTGCTTGAAGTCACTAACTTCTAGTCTGAGCCATGTTGGTAGATGCAGACTACCTGGTTGGGGTCCGCGTGACTATCGTAACCAATGGTTGGAGACTCTGTGTGACATGGCTTAGAATCGATCACAATGGTGTGGGTGTATACACTCTTTATCTTCCGTTAAACCTTAAGATTAAAATTGCTTCATAACTTTTTTCCTTCCTATACTATATCCTTCTATACAACCTTTCTTTATATACTACCACCACTAAATTAATTACTTCTATGAATCCGGTGTTCATCTTGTTGTGCTAACGAGGTATGGCAACTTGGACCGATGCATATATGTGCCTGGTCCTACGTTGTCGCTGACTGACTGAGGAAGTCGATATCGGAGGTCTCAATGAATGTTTTTGGGTGACAATGGTGTTTCTTAAAAAACGTAGAAAATTGAGTTATGTTATAATTCGTGACCGCCTGGATACCCTGTTAATGTTCAACGTGATAATACCGCCAATTAGAGAGCAGTGAATTATAGACCGAACCAATGACACACGAAACCCGTACGAGCAGTCTAGAGTACTTGTCGATCCTGCTTTCTGCCTAACCCAACTATTTAAGTCCAGAACATCAATTTCAGACTCTGTGGTGTGAATCATTTACTTCAAGCATACTGGGTTTATATACCAAACAGACAAACCACATCGTGCCATAAAATAGGAAAAGCAACATTTGTACAAGATTTAGCCAAATGTGGTTGTGAATAGGGGAGATAGTAGGTGATAGAAAGGGCATAATTCAAGAATGGTAAGTCGTATAACAATAGTTCATTATTTATTTATTTATTTAAACACATAAATATTGGTACAAAGAGGCACTAGATAAATATGCGCCGCACAAATCTCATTTGATTTCTGTGAGGGCTATGATACTGTTCGGGTGCCCAAATAGAAGCAGGTGGTTTTCTTAGGGGGTCACACCCCGAGCCTTCGACCTAAAGGTCTGATCTACAAGGCAGTGGAGCATCGTGAAGAGATGCAGTCCCATAGTGGATGGTGGCCAACGATTGATTCATATGCCATTGTTTCCTTCAGGATACTGGAGTCCATGTGCACCGTCGGTTTGGAATCTGAGTTTTCCAACTCCCCTAGGTTGACCCTCCGTGTCCACCAACCCGGTTAAAGTGTCGGACATTCGCTTTTTGTCCTCTCAATTTCGTTAACAACAGTAATGTCACGAGAGGGCAGTGAGTAGGGCTTCCCTGTTAGAGGCTGTATACGCGTGGCCATATGAGAGCATTTAGAGAGGGAGAGCGGACTCTAGTCACCCTCGACCGTACTAGGGCATTTGGGGGCATGTACTTATATGGAAATAATATAACTCTACCTTGTACAATTCCTATTGCTCAATAAAGATAAAAGACTAAATTTTCATCGCTGCATGCAATAACTCATTAAGAAGCTAGATCGGAGCGGTTGAATTGAACAAAAATGCATTTTATGCAATCGATAGAAAACAGAAATCAACATTCATGAAAAACGAATCCCTTGAATGTTTAGAACAAGTTGTATCATGTTTCATGCTAAGAGTAATACGTTAGAAACATTACCAATACTGGAACGGTCTAATTCGGGAATAGATAAAATTAAAAACACTTTTGTATTGTTACAATAGCGCTCAAGTAACAAAATAATAGGCTCTGTCAAAAGACCTGTTACCTAACATCTTTTTAAACCATTAGTCTGCATCTACGTACGTCACTCGGGCCCACACTATTCATGAACTGATGCTGTATTCTGTGTTGACCACACCTAGTTTTTTAAGCAATTTCTATACCAACAAGTATATTTTGTTTAGCTAGGCACACGTAGCACTCGTTCAAAATATCTTAGTCAATAAAGATACGCAACTAATTTACCTAATACCCAATACATAACCTCAACACTCCTCTCTAAGTCGTTTCACCATGTTTGAGCTAATCGGCAACCCCAACGGTAGCAAACGTAATCTGCAAACAGCTGTTTGGTTTATAAATGCCGACCAAAAAAAATCGATTGCGCTTATTTACTTGCCATTTAAATATCGGTACAAAAGGCCACGGGAATTAGATGAACTACACAGAGTAGTCATTATTCAAATATTAACAGATACGAAGATTACGCCTACCTCATACATCTAATTCCACTACTGCACACTCAAATGATGGCATCGCAAACAGTATTGTTGGATTTCACTACGATTCCTATGCTAACGTTACTTTTGACATGTGGTTCAGGCATTAAGTGAACCTATTTAAATTCGATTTTGCCAATCAAGATGATGCTTGGAAGGTTTTCTTGCTACTTCGGAAATTTAGTTCAAGTGAGTTAGGTAGGTACGACAATTACATTTTGCCTCTGATCACACGTGATCGTTCATTTTCTGACATTATCCATCCATTAAACCAACAGTTTGGAGATAACTCCCCATTATTCAATACACATTATTGATGTTTAAAAATGATTATGAACGAAGATGCTGACACCCTCAAGTAAGTGGTTTTCTTAGTGGCACACTCCACGAGTCTTTAACCCAGGGGTCTAATCCACAAAACGATGGATCAACGTTGGGAGATGTAGTTCCATATTGACCGGTGGCCGATAATGGGTTTACAAATCGTTTGCTCTCTCAAGATCCTCGAGCTCATGTACACCATTGGTCTGGAATCAGGGTTTTTCAACTTCCCTAGGTGGGTCCTTCGTATTCACCAACCTGGTCTAGGCGCCGGATATCCACTTTTTGTCTTCTCAATTTCGCAAACAACCCCACCGCATGAAGGCAGTGAGTAGGACTTCCATGGTAGTGGCTCTATACACGTGGCCATATGAGGGCATTTCCAAGAGAGGACTCCTCACTCTTAGCCGTACTAGTGTTTGAAGGAGGTTAAATCAACTATACACAAAACCGAATTATCAACGCGAACTTATTTAATAACGTAAGATTAAAAACAAGATCAGTAGACATGTTGGTAGGTTTTTTCTTTAGTGAAATTACATGCTTGTAGACAAAATATTAGCCGCTAAAATGATTTGAATTCGAATCAGTCAGTCAGTCAGTCACAACGTAGAACTTCGTACGTACGTACATCAGTTCGAGTTGCCATACCACATTAGCACAGAGATGCAGTTGTCGATTCAAATCCCATAGTGGTAGAAGTAGTAGGAGTATAATCAGAAATCCAAAAGATTAGGGGTTTCAAGAAATTATTGAAGGAGTATAGTACAGTGAAATAAATTTGGAAAGAGAAAAAGATAAAGACATGAGGAATTTAGAAGATTAGAACTTGGGAGAACACAAAGAGTGGATGCACCTTCGCCATTGCAAACGATTTTGAGCCATGTCATTCAAGGTCTCTAACCATCGGTTGCTGTCATCTCGCGAATCCCAACCAGGTAGTCTACACCTACCAACATGGCCCAGTCCACTTGTCAGTGACTTCATTGATTTGTGCCACGTTTTGGTCTGGCCACCCCTAGCTTTCTTCCAACCTACTCCTACACCATGAAACATTGCACGTCGGGGCAGTCGGTGGTCGGGCATACGTAACACATGTCCCAGCCATCTCAACTGATGAAGTTTCACTACTTCATCAATCGATTTGCCATCCCTACCTAGTACTCGTTTCCTAACAACTGCATTACTTACCCGGTGGTCCCAGGATATACGAGCAATGCTTCGAAGACACCTATGATCGAACACTAGTAGCCTACGAATATCCTCTACTCTTATTGGCCATGTTTCACTGCCATAGAGTAGGACGGAGCGAACTGCTGCACAGTAAACCCGTCCTTTGGTTGCTAGACGGATATCTCGCCTACGCCATAAATGACGCAAGTTGGCGAAAGCTAGACGAGCCTTCTGTATCCGTGCTGAGATTTCGTCACATACCAGACCACAAGGGCTGATGAGACTTCCAAGATAAGTGAAGTGGTCTACACGCTCAACTACTTCACTCCCTATCATTAGTTCAGGTGTCGATGCAACCCAATCCTGAAGTAACATTTTGCACTTCGAGGGAGAGAATCGCATTCCGAACATGCCTGCATAGTTGCTTATAGTGGTCAGAAGACTCTGCATGTTGTCAGCGTCTTCACCGAGTAAAACTATGTCGTCGGCGTATTCTAAGTCGACAAGTGAGTCTCCTGGTAAAAGTTCAACTCCTGGAGGTTTAGCTGATGAAAGTGCTATCTCTAAAAGTAAGTCAATGACAAAGTTAAACAAGAATGGGGAGAGTGGACAGCCCTGACGAACGCCACTTGTGGTAATCAGTTCTGATGACAGTTCGCCATAGGCTCTAACTCGACCAGTTGTGCTCGAGTAGAGAGCCTTTATGAGGTTAATGTACTTCTTTGGTACTCCTTTCAGTGACAAACATTGCCATAGAACCTCACGATCAACAGAGTCAAATGCCGCCTTAAGGTCAAGAAATACTACTATTGTGGGACGTCTGAATTTGTGTCTATGTTCTAGGACCTGACGTAGGGTGAATATCTGGTCTATGCAACCACGTCCAGGTCGAAAACCAGCTTGGTTTTCTCTAGTCTGCTCTTCACGAGCTTTGGTTAGGCGACCTAGTATTATTGAAGCTAATATTTTAGACACTATATTAGTCAAACTGATCCCTCTGTGATTGTCACAAGAGGACTTTTGTCCTTTCTTATAAACTGGCACAATCAGTGATTGGGACCAGTCAGATGGAATTACGTCCAGTTCCCAGATTCTACCTAAGACCTCAGTCAATCTCACTGCTAGTACTGGACCACCATCCTTAAAAATCTCAGGGGTCAACCTGTCAGGGCCTGCTGCTCTCCCTCGCTTCAGATTTCCTATAGCTTTTTCAACCTCACAGAGGGTTGGAGGACTTACATCAATTTGCCATTCAGGACGACTGGGGATCGTGGGTAATTGAAGTGTGGCTGAAGGCCAGTTGAACTGATCCCTAAAGTGTTCTGCCCATCGATCCAACCTCCTGGATTGAGAATGAATTATATGCCCATCTTTATCTGAGATGGTTTCACTGATATTCGGGTTCCTAATACCGGTTTCTTTAACGAGTCTGAATAGCTGCCTACTGTTACCTATTGCCGCTGCCTTTTCCATCTCTCTTGCTTTCGCTACCCACCACTGTTCACGATCATTACGTAGACTTCTTATAAGCCTGCGCTTAAGTTGACTCCGCTCTTCGTTATGCTCAGAGCCAGGTGGGATGAGTTTACGAGCATCTATCAGTGCGGTAGATGCTGCCGAGATCCATTGTTTCTCCCTAACGTTATGGTTTACCTTATTAGCGGATATCACTGCTGATTCCACAGCTTTTCGGATGTCATTCCACGCTGCCTCGGGGTGGACACAACTTACATGGCTGCCTAACTGTTTTTCTAGTTGTTCCTGAAATATATTCTTAGCTTGCCTACCATTAAGTAGAACCCTTAGAGGCTTCCCTGCAGTGTCTTTCCTACGTCCAGTAAGACGCAGACAAATACGTGCTCGCACTAGAGCATGATCTGAATCTAAGCATGTGCCCCAGAATGAGCGACAGTCTTCTATCGAGCCCCTCCATCGGTGGCTGATAGCGATGTGATCTAATTGGGTCCAACGTTGGGACGAATTCGGGGGTCGCCAGGTCAAAAGATGTTTTTCCTTATGCTTAAAGTTAGTATTTGCAAGAAATAGGCGGTTATCTGAGCATAGCTGCAACAGACGGTCGCCATTATCTGTTCTTTTCGCCATGACACCATAAGATCCACCCAGGTGTCCTTCCCTTTCACTTAGTTTACCTACTTGAGCATTAAAGTCACCTGCTACTATTACTACATCAGAACGCCTAGCTTCTCGGAGAAGGTCAGAAAGTTTCCTGTAGAACTCATCTTTTATATCGTCTGAGCTGCAGTCAGTGGGAGAGTAGGCAGAGACGACGAAGAGGCAACGACGAATTTCCCTATCTTTCCGAGTCCTTACTGATCCGTTTAGTCGAACAGCGCATAGACGACTGTCTACTGGGATCCAGTCTAAAAGAGCTAGTTCTGCCCTAGGACTTAATGCTATACCTACTCCAGCGAGGCCACGGGAAGCAGCGTCAGGGCTTCCAGATACACGGAGCGTGTATCGAGATGAAACTTTATTTTGATTAGGTGCGGTCAAATGAATGACACTACTCGGATCTTGTATGCGCGTTTCGGAGACGCAGCACACATCGATGGTGTAAGATTCTAGAGTTCTAGCTAAGGAAGCCTGTTGTCCTATTTGGCACAATGTTCGGACATTAAAAGTTCCTATATGTAGTTTAGAGCGTGGTTTCAAGAGACCAGGAATAACGTTCTGTGTACTCGAATCGTTTGCCCTAGCGGTGCGACGCGATAAAAGGACGTGGGAAGGGTTAGTCGAGGAGATAACAGAGTTATTAGGTGTAGGAAGGATTTGAAAGCGACCAACTTGGTCTTGTGTGCAGTTAAGGGTATGAGGGCTAGTATCACTTCCCGGCTGCCCACACCGTGGAAGGGTATTTCTTGAGGGACCTGAAAAAGAAGTTGGATTAGTGTTGGTCTTAACGACCTGGGAGCGTGACCGCAGTGCCCAAGGGACATCTGCTTGAGGCCGGTCACGCACGGCCTTTTTGTGGGGGATTTTTGACGTGTTAGCTCCGTTCTTCAAAAGTCCTTACCGCCGGAGACGGAAATCCGTGGGATAAGGCGAGGTGTGCATTTTAGGGTCGACCTTTTCTAACCCCACCCCTCCTTGTGGGAAGGCAGCATCGCTGTCATGCTGGTTGTCTGAAGGAAACACCTTACTGCTTTCACACCTCTGTACAGTCAGCAGTACGACTTCGCCTTCGGACCTTGGGATTGCTGCTTTTAGTCTCACCGCTCTTCAACCGACCTGTCTGGCATGGTAGGACCTTGAGGAACGATTGTTCCAGCCAGCATAGCTCGATTGGATCATCACGATAGGCAAGCCCGACCACCACGTCAAGGTAGCAGCAACGGTCGGGTATTGAATTCGAATGAAACACAAGCGTCTGGGAGGCTCAGATTTTGAGGGTCACTCAAGACCTAATTATCAGATTTCCTTCTTTCCCACCATAACATATAACTTAGGGAAGCTTATGAGAGCGTAGTACTTATCTATCATGAAATGATACTCAGCTACCTTGTTAATCTCATTTAAGCGAAAGGTTTAAGACGTCTTAAGATAATAAGTTGCATCATTTAAGTTTAACTTCTCCTTATTACCTACTAAAAAGCCTACGACTAGAAATAAAATTGTCAGCCAACTATTAACAACTCGGGATCTGAAAAAAAGATACGCCGACCTATCTAGCCATAATTCACATTAGTACAATAAAAGAACTAAAAACTGGAACATAACTACTGTGACGGATGGGGATACATGGTCTCACTAATTGATTTACCACATTCACATAATACTATAACACCCCGTATTGCTTGTTTCATGGTTCCAAAACACAACAACGATTATACGGAGACAGTTACTAACAACATATGCATGTCTTCTACTTGCATAGATCATGCTGCACAGCTAAGAATTAATGAGAGGACTACCGGAAAGTATTCCCAACCTTCGATAGAGATATGTACATCATAGCTATGTCACTGGTTGATAATCTTAACAGAAATAATAAGTAGTGGAAAAGGGATGGTTATTTTGAACAAGATTAACTTGATTGCTATAGATTCGAAACAGATGAAACGATTTAGTTTCCCACAATGCGGAACAATGTGAAACCTGGGGATAAGACTGCGTTCTCGTTGAAGGCCATATTACTCTGGGAGAGTGACTGAAGATCCAAAGGACAATCACTTAATCCTGATCACAGGATCATTTTTTTAAGTTGTACTCAGTACTTTACAGATCTTATCAGCACTAGAACACTAGCTCAGGATGAGATGTTCTTATTTGCAAACTGACCTTTTCCAGACTCATCATCCATCCATGAGAAAGCAACATCACCGGGGAAACACAAGTCCACCTTCAGGCTTAACATAAGCTGCCCTTTGTCTTACCGCCCTCCGACGAACCAACTTGAAATAGTAGCATTCAAAGGAACAAGTGATCTAGCCCTGACAGTCCAAATAAGTTGTCACAATAAGCTAAACTGAGTGACTTAGGGGCTCTTATCCATTAGGTCAAAGGTTTAAATTCTAACTACTTCGGTTTGGGCAGCAATAGAGTAATACTACCCTCATAGAAACACTTTTTAAATGTATTTCGAAGTCTAATACTTCAACCAGTACTTGGTAGACGCGTTACTAAAATGTACAAACACTGTATCAAGATAGCGACCACGGGTTATCAGATTGAGACTAGTGATATTTTTAACTACTCTATTTTAGACACATGTATATAATGAAACTGTCACACAATTACTTAATCGGTAACATTTTAGGCATGGGGATTGGTGATACTAACCGGTTGAGTTTGAAAGCAGCAGCCGACTTCAATTTTCTCTAGACATGCCTTATCAACATTTTAGAGGGATTCAGACAGTATGTTTGCACAGTTCAGATCGATAAGTTCATACAGCTGTATCAATATTCTATGGCAGTTTGAATCGACGAACAGATGTGCCAAAGTTTGTACTGCTTATAACTGATTGAAGCTAATGCGGTGTTTTGAAACGACAACCATTCCCTTGTTCCAAATCTACTGTTAGCTGGTAGATGGCTATGAACGATTAGTAACGGGACATGCAAGGCTGCGTTCGAAAGTCAAACTATAGAAACACAGTTGGTCGAAAAAGATTGGTGGGCAACCTGCAGTCCAGGATCCAGTAACCCTGGGTTAGTTGTACCCATTTCAAATTAAAAATAAGGCAAACGAATAAACAGTATAGCAGAGTCGTCTTACTCGGTAAGGAATAATTAACTTTCGTGTGCAATGACAGCTTTCGGCAAAGAAATTATTTTGTTTCTCATGTTAAATTTACTGCTTGGCATTAAAACTTTTGACAAATTCATAGTGATCACTGTGAAATTTGGCTAATGGTATGTCATTCTTTTTAGGGCTGTCAATGAGTATGAATTCACCTCGAGGGAACAGACGGAACTATTATGATAACTGCCGGACGACCGTGTGCTAATCATTATGGTCAATCAGGAGACACTAAAGGTATGTGAATGACTCGAGTCACTCGCTTAGTAAAACTGAAAACTCCAAAGGCATGAAATTTTAGCCTAGACTATGAATGAAGTACCACTGAATGTTCCTTTTCACATTTCATAGGGTGTTTCGGAGAAATACACTTCACAACAATCAAACAAAGCACACTTACCACGATACATACCACCACAAGCTCTGAGGGTCGCAAATAAACGCGCTGGTCCAATAGCCAATACTTTTGTCACGTGTTTGTATAAACCACAATTTCTTTGCTCTTGCTTTTTGTTGTTTTGGTACTGTCCCTGGCATTTGTTTATGTTCAATGAGTAGTAGTCTAGCCACTCGACTCCATTAGATCTAGTCTGCCTGATAGTTATTTGTGGATTTGAGATCCTATAATTAGAACGGGTGTGTCTGTCTCAAGAAAGTAAGGCTTTTGGATACTATCAGCTATCATATTACCATGCAGGAGGTTGGTCGGCTGAAATGTGGAAGCAATTATGAGATAATATGAGTACTATTTAAAAAGACAGTTGTATTGTTTCTCGTTGAGGTAAATTCACTGTTTGGATCGTAAATTACGCATCAAAACTACTGTTTACACTTTCAAAGAATTTATTTCACTTAAAGTGATATTGCATTTGCGTGCTTTGATCTTGCTTTTGTGTATTTACTGCATCAAAGCATTCTTGGTCAACTTCGGCTTCATTTATTTCGTAGCTGTAAATAAATCCCCTAAACCAATAGCTCTGTAAGTGTTCGACATTGGATGCTGACCACATTAGTTTTAATGGACTCATTTAGCTGAAGGCGCTCGGTCATGCATCCGCACCACATCACGGTTTGGAACGGCGTGCGCAACATCTCCTGCGATCATTAGCCAGATTAGATCAGTCACACCTCAATATATTGATAACCCATCAAATATATCTTCCAACCTCCTCGCTTCTGACTTTTGATTTCACTGGGTGGGAGCGATTCACGTATGGAAGGTGTTACTAGTAAAGTGTTGTCAAACTGCAATACCTGTAGTATTTACAATTTCATCTAGGTTTGGGATTTATCTAACACATCCATCTTGTCTACCATTCTAGTTAATTTTTAAGATGGTCGGCTCTGCTCACAAGTGTGGACAACCATATTGCTTATGCCCTGCAGAAGAAGGAATGCAATTTGAGGAATGTAAGAAGTGGTTCCATAAGATTTGCATCTGCTTAAGTCCCACTGCCTATAAAAGGTGTTCAAAGCTTAATTCTCAATGGCTATGTATGTTTTACTGTTCGAGCAAAACGTCACTCATTCAAGAAGCAATTAGCCTTCTGGCATTAACTAACAAAAAGGTTGACGAGGGCCGTACCGGTAACATGGATACTGATAACGAAGAATGTACCAGTGTCGTAAGTGTTGCCACGGCACGTGCCAGACACCCAACTGTGCAACACGAAATAGAGCTTTCTACTCCAAAACAATTAATGAGCGATACACCTTTAGATATTGATGAACAAGTTGCTACAGCAGCGACTGATGATCCGGCTAGAACCATTATCATCCCGAGTAGTTCTTATCTGAATGCTGCGACTGATGGAAAATGGATGACGCGGAAACGTAAAAGAGAAGGAAAGATAGACAAAGAAAACGTCCGTATAGCTGAAAAAGTCCTTGTTCAACTTGCATTCTGCGTGTCAGATTACTCCGCTAGAGTCCAAAAGTAAAACAATATTTAGCTGTATCGTAGATGGGAAAAGTTCAGCCCCATCAAATATTGTTGTGAGTCATTCGCTCGACTAACACGACACCGTTACAAGGAATGCTAACAGTAAGATGCCAGTATTTAACAGTCAGGATCTGACATCACGGTCGAAAGCCGTGAACACGACTTTCGAAGAAGTTAAACACGTTCCTAGTTTAATTATTTGGAATGTAGAAGAGTCAAGAGACAATGACTCTGCTAAAAGACATGCACACGATCTGCATTTAGTGGGATCTGGCATCAGAAATGTACTGCCCGAAGAGGTTTCAGGGGCACATATCATGAAAGTAATAAGACTCAGTATATATGTTGGAGGCGAGACCCTTCAAAGAAGGATCTTGGAATTAGTACTCGGGAATTTTGAGGAAAGAGACGTAATATTGAATAACGTATACAAAACTCGTGATTCAAATATTCGTATTCGACCAGAATGGACGCTTGAGGATCGGATCAAGTGGAAGAATGCCCTTACAGAGTTAGGAACTCGAAAGCTAAATGGCTAAACGAACCTTACGATTAAGGGTTTTCGGGTAGTCAGGTCTTGGAAACCAATGCTTCCGAGACCTGTATGGGTAGAACATATGATTCGCAAAACACCTTAAATGTGTGCTACACGAAGTAAAATGTCTGAACTAAGTTTGATGGTGGATGAATTAAATCCCGATATAATTGTTGTCAAAGAAACTCGGCTCATTGTAGATCTGAACTGTTCTCCAATCACTTCAGGCAACATCTGTATCAGAAGTGATAGAGTTATAAGTCGCAAGGGAGGAGGCATGTTATATGTTAGGGATAACTTTCTCGTACAAACGACCATATCGGAGGGGCATCCTAATGGTACATGTAAGGTAGCATGTTATACAACTAGGTCTAGAAACGGGTTAGTGACTATAGGAGGAATATATCGTAGTCCGTGTTGTGTTGCTGACGACTTTATCAAAAGACACATCTGTTCTTGGAGTAAGGCAGAATGTTGTCTCGTCGTTGTAGACTTCAACTCACCACATATCAACTGGATAGAGCTCACATCCTCAGGTGGGGGGTTCGATAGCGACTTTCTATCAACAGTTATTCAGTGTGCACTTGTACAATGTATCTTAAAACTGACACATATTGACTTGGAACATGATCCATCATTGCTAGACATTGTCCTCACACACCACTGTGAAGATATAGTCAATATTCAACACCTTCCCAACTGGTGAATAGTGACCATGTCGTACTTTCCTTTAAGTTCTGGACACATGGTGTAGAATTTAAATCTGCTCCACTCCGTCCTAATATCTGGAGAGCTGATATTCCGGCAAACAGAGACTGTGCTATCTCAATTGACTGGTCGGTCGATGCTGCTTGATCGATCGAAGACGAATGGAATAGGTTTAGGGCTACATTGGAGTCCGTAGCTGAACCGTTTATCCCATGGTCAACACGTAAGCTATCACATTGCCCTCCATGGAATAATAAGGAAACCCGGACGTGGTCAAAGCGTAGGAAACACTTCTGGGACTTTTCAACAGGACAGACATCATTTTAGAGCGAATATAAAAAATCCGGAATATATGTAAAAAGACCATAGCTAAATCCCTTACCACTTACGAACGACAGTTGGCATACGATAACCGTACTTGTCCGGAGCGACTGTTTTCGTACGTTAAACGGCCGACAAAACGTAGTGATGGTATTCCCGCGTTACTGTTACACGAAATTTCAGATTTACTAGCTGAATCTGGTCTAACAAAAGCTGAGACTTTTGCAAACTATTTTAGTGAAGTCTACTCTACGTGTAATGTTACAACTATTTGTCCCATTTACACCGAGATACAAGCCATAGGATCTATACACGTGATTGAGGAAATTGTTCTTCCATTGATAACTAACCTCAAACCTTGTAAGTACCGGACCCTGATGGTTTGCATCCACGCTTGCTGTTATCGCTTGCGAATATCATTTCAACACCGTTCGCAACGCTCTTCAAAATGTCCCTTTTACTCATTCAACTACCTAGAGACTGGAAAGACGCTATAGTCAGTCCTATATTTAAGGATGGTCAGAGACGGATCGTATCTAACTGCCCTCCTGTCAGCCCGACCAGCATAGTAGTTAAGTTACTTGAAAAGATAATTCGGGTTAATTTATTAAGTCACATAGATTCGTACAATCTGTTAACTCCCGAACAACATGCGTTTCGTAGCAAGCGTTCATACTTAACTAACTTACTTATGGCGAGAGAGGATTGGACAGCAGCCCTAGATGATGGCCTGTCTGTCGACGTGATATTCATAGATTTTAGCATAGCGTTTGACAAGGTTTCATACTTATGTCCTATGCAGAAGCCCTCGAGCTTTGGAATGACAGGTGCTATAGAAGAATGGATAGGAGATTTCTTACGTGACCACAGACAGAGAGTGAGGGTCAATGGAAGCTATCCGAATGGAAGCCGGCCAAAAGTGGTGTACCCCTAGGCACCGTCTTAGGCTCCCTACTTTTCCTCCTGTATGTTAATGAATTACCTATATTGCTTAAGTCGTCGACATTGTTGTTTGCGGATGATGTCAAAATCTGGAGAACAATAAGAGGTGATGTTGATCGTTGTCATCCCCAAGCTGATTTGGACGAATTAGTTAGATGGGCTCACGATTGAGGCTTGTAAGTTAATTCAAGGAAAAGCGTGCTGATGCACATCGGCCACGGTAATAGTAACCATTATACTATTGATGGTATATTTCTCCCACGCGTTCAAGAACATAAAGACAAAGTAATAATAAGTCACGACTTCAAAACAACTAAGCATTGCAAAGCATCTTCTTCCAAAGGTTACCGTGCGTTATGGTCACTTCGCCGAACATTCAAATGCTTTGACGAGATGTTTCGAATTTTATATCCCACCTACGTAAGACCACACTCAGAGTACTGTATTCAAGCAGCTAACCCATGTCTGATAAAGGATACTAACTCACTTGAGAATGTCCAGAGTGTGGGGACGAAATTAGTGAAGGGTTTTGCTAAACTCCCTTACGATGAGCGTCTGAAACGTCTAAGACTTTTCCCTTTGTCTTACCGTATGACGCGAGGTGACCTTATACTGACATTTCGTATCTTTAATTACGATTTTGGTGTTAATATGTCTTATCTTTTTGCTCCCTCCGGCACTGATGATCTCCGAGGTCATAGCAAGAAGGTTCAGAAACAGCGATCTAATGAACTAAAGTGAGGTCAAGTTTTTCACATCGTGTGGTCAATTACTGGAACGCATTACCCAAACAAGTGTATCAGCCCCATCAGTGAACATTTTCAAGGAGAAGCTTAACCTTCGCGGAAAAGAAATCTTTCAGGATTAACACAGGTTCATCAACCTACTGTCCTTATTACTGAAGACTGAAGATGACTTCCAGAGACAATCTCAACTGTGGAATTTATTAATAAATTTAAACAGGAGTGAAAAACGTCGACATTTACATCAGGATAGACATAAGGGACAGAAATTTACCAAAAAGTAACTTCAACTAGTGTCAGCCAAGAAATATTCCACAGACTCAAATCTCCAAAAAGATAAAGTGTGGTCGAAAAACAGGCATCTCAAACGTTAAACGCAATAGAAATCGATTATCTCCATTATCCATCACTTTGGGTCGCGTATCTTTTGTGATGTTTAATGGGAATCATATAATGATTTGGAGTCGTCCACAAAAATATTCACTCTCAGCATCTTAGAAGTAAAACTTCAACATTATTGTGTTCGCTTTTAGGGCTAAACTATTACATCCCTAGGTCCCTACTTGAAGGTACAAGGGATCATTTGCTAATGGCACGATATTTCGTTAAGCGAGGGCTTCTTATATTACATCTGCAATAATCGAAACCATTTTCGAACCATTGTCTATTGAGACAATTTAATACCCAGTGTGGCGTTGTGAATTACCCGGTACATGTCGCGGCACAGAAACGTAAGAGCATTGTATGATGATGGTACGCGTTATAACTGTTTTGATGGAAACTGAACTAACAAATAGATGTAGATACTTATGACGAAGCCTTCGCAAGTTCAGTTGATGATGACTATACAATTTCCCCGAACACATCAGAACGATACATATTTAATCCTGACAGTGTATTCAAGCAAGACATATCAGTATCTTTAACGAATGTCAAACCACTAAGTTTCACAGCAGAGGATTTCCCTGCAAACGATTCCGAAAACTTCAAACCAGGCAAGTTCTGTTTATTTTTTAAATATCGATTATTCACTGTCCACAGAAGATTCTCCTGGTGTTGTGTCTGGACGAATAGGGTCTTATCAGGGATTTGATTTCTCCGTACCAAGAAATAACGAAGTTACGAATCAAAATGATAGCGTGCATGGCTCTGATGAGGTGTTTGGCAACAGTGATCTTTTTGATTCAAGTGGGTTATCACCTTGGTTTATTTCTTTACCAAATCGTAGGTAATTTTAAACCTTTGAACACAAGTGTCGTTGGGGGAGATAAATTAGTGGACAGTACAATTTCTGTAAATAAGTCCAGAGTAGAGGAGTTGGATTTTGAATTGCTTGACCGTTTAACTTCACAATCCCCGTCAACTCAGCAGTCGTTTCAGAAGCCTGCTAAAACTACAGTTAGTATACAAGATACCACAAGTCGCCTTAAGTCAAAGTCAACTAACCTTCATTTTTTGTCGAAAACAACTAGCCTTTTTAGCTCCAACTGTAGTATATCAAAGTTAGCTGGCATTACAGCTTATGATATGCCGATAAAAACTGTTGACAGTACTGGGTGTCTCATAGGGTATAAAACTCCTAGTTTCTTTGGCTTGTTGATGTCGTCGTATACCGCTAATAAATCGAAAGGATTTGATGGAATGTTATCAAGGTTTTCAAACATTATAGTCCGCACCCGCTCACCCATTTATAACTACCTATTCGCACCTCGTACTGTCTCTGGATTTGTTTTCGATATTCCGGAGCCAAAGACTTTTGAACGTTGCGGTTCAAAATTAGCTAGTGTAACGACAAGGCCTTGCAGTCAACGAAAAGTCACGGCACACGGTATGCTATACATTATGTATTCGTCAGTTATATATTTAACGCTTTTCGAGTATAGCAGAGATTTTCATCTCGTAAAAATTAATGTAGGTAACAGTCACTTTAACAAAACAGTGTTACTGTGGGGTTAGCCCTCATGAATAATGATGCAGATTTATGGAGGATTTATTTTATAAACAAAAATTTTCTCTATACTTCCATCAAATAATCTCAAACAAAAACTTTATTATAATATTTTAGAAATAATGTGTCAGTTATCTGAAGTTGCTTACTTGTCCTGAATGTCTGGAGAAAAGAAAACCAATTATACTACCGTTTACATTCACTTACCCTTTGCTACCCTTTAGATCCTAAGTGTCTAAATTCCTCATAATCTTCGTTGTATTTTACTAATTTATATTTTATCGAATCGTATCTCTTTTACCTGATCTCTTCTGTAACCAATTATACTGTTACTACGCCTAATACTCTGAGATTCGCCCTGAAGATTTCATCTTGCAGTGCTAGTAGGTTATGGTAACTTAAACCGAATTGCAACTGCTAGGTTCTACGTTGTGTTTGACTTACTGATTAATCCTATGTGCTAAGTATGTTTGTACGTTCCAAATTAATGCAACTGTAACAATTATGAGACCGTCAATAAATTGAGAGTTTTATCTAGCTTATTTATTTAAGCACATAAACATTGGTACAAGGAGGTATCAAATAGATATGCGTCACACAAATCATTCGATTTGTGTGAGGGTTGGAATACTGCCCGAGTGCCCAAAATGAAGCTTACTAAGTCAGTTTAACTTAACAGAGTACAAGAAAATACATAAACTATTAAGTCTTGAAATAATATTGGAAAAATAGATGGTTTCCAACTCTTTGAATCAATCTAAATTTACCGTATCTAACTGTCAAATCTTACTATGTTGAACAACCTAGCGATTATTCATAAAATGATTACAACAGAGGACGAATAACTAGAGGATGGTGCTAATTTTTTCTGTTGGGTCTGAATAAAGTCCCGATTTCTATTTCTCCAGTGTCGTATATCCACTCAAACATTTTATAATGGAACTGGTTTGTTGTCAGCCTTCTCATATGTTACTGGCTTGTACGATTATAAATTACCTGGTATGTGGTGTTAGAAAATGTTAGCATATCACCATGTTTATCTATCAGTCATGATTCTTCAAGATTAGGCTTTTGCAGCTAATTAAACATGAAACCACTGTTTGCTATTATTTTCGGAGTAATTCTGGGGCACATCGAATATATCTGTGGATTTCTACATACCAACCAATAGGTCGGCTGGTAATTCATAGTCAACGCAGGGCAAAAATGTGTACTGATCCTACATGCTACATCCCATTAACTTGGCAAAGAAGGGCATTAACTCAATGAAAAGCAAATGAGAGGAAACAATACCAACCGTTGTTCATATCTGATCATGAAAAATACGGCTCAAAACCAACAAATCCAATTAAAGAATGAGTAATTATGAATCACGGTCAACTCGAGATTTTGAAAAAGATAAGTTCATAATATTACAGCGGTTTCATCGCATAAGCAATTGTTCGCACATAGTTGTAGTTCAAAATCATATCATAAGATCGGTTCCTTAGATTTGTGCCTTAAGGAGGTTTTACTGTTGAGTTAAACAACTAAAATTAAGAAGTAGACCTTGTTAAGTGGTTACGAGTAGTCGATAGGGTACCTTGGATTTAGGTCTTGTATTATCTGGCACTCATCAGCAGGCTGTGCCCCCAATCTTGAGAAAATTGATGCTAGGTAACGGAGGATCAACTTCCTAAAGATTACAGTTATACTTTAATGGTGAGAACCAAATAACACGAGACCTGGATTTAGGGTTTCCTATCGACTACCTCCAATCACTTAACATCTCAACATAGTGCACACAATGTGAGGTCATTTAGACTAGTCGCTACAATGCAACTTGATTGACAGAATTCGATCACCACTAAAAAGGACTAAACAAACATGACAAGTCACTACTCAGTAATGAGTCAACTGTAAGTGGATTTTTCATCTTGTCGATTTGTTTAGTGTCTAATTTATGCGATATAAGGTCAGGGAAATAATTGATACTTCTTTTTGTATCAATCTTGATTTATGCAGCTTTAGGTGTACCTCAAGCACGTCCTACAGAAGAGGTCAATCGTGCTGATACGTCATTATTAAATTTATCACTTTCTCAGAAATTGACGATCTCTAGTCATTCTGATGAACGTTCTAACTTCTTACGTACCCCGGGCAATAATTCAGCAACTCCTAGCAAACCCATTGACCGGCATTCTTTGGTAAGCGAATATTCTAAATTGCATAAAGAGTCAGCAGAAAAACAGATTATCAATCTTATTGTTATGGGTAAGTTTAACTGTAATTTTTCTTGTCTAAAATTATTATTATTTGAACACAAATATTGATCCAAGGGGCACCAGATATATATGCGCTACACGAAAAATGTCATTTGATTTGTGTGATACTGCCCAGGTGCCCAAACCAAAGAAGATGGTTTTCTTAGGGAACCACACCCCGAGCCTTTGACCTAAAGGTCTGATCTACAAGGCAGTGCATCAATGTAAGGAAATGCAGTCTCATGGTAGCCGGTGACCAACTATTGGTTCATACGCCATTTGTTCCCTCAGGATACTGGAGCCCATGTGCACCATTGGTTTGGAGTCAGGGTTTTCCGACTGCCCTAGGTGGATCCTCTGTATTCACCAACCCGGTCAAATTGCCGGATATTCGCTTTTCGTCCTCTCAATTTCGTAAACAACAGTAATGTCACGAGAAGGCAGTGAGTAGGACTTCTCTGGCAGAGGCTGTATACGCGTGGCCATGTGAGAGTATTTGGAGAGGGAGAGCGGACTCTCCCCACTCTCGACCGTACCAGGGCATTTGGGGGCTTTTCTTAAATGCTATTATTTCTATGCTTTTTCACTGGATAATAATTACCTTTATAATTTTATACTTTTGGTGGTTAGTAATAGTTGTTAAGAGACCATGGAATTGGTTTTCTTGCTAGTTGGAACTCGTCAGCAAGGAGCCTCTGGAATCTTAAAGGAACTAATGTGATCTCCTGAACTTTAACTTGGTTCTTTGGCTTCGCAGTTTGAGATGCTACCACTAAGTTATTCAGCTCACTACTGACCTGTTGTGGAACTATGGTATTTACAGAGATTGATGGCGTTAGTGACCAATTCCTGTGTGTCTAGTCCTTTGGACTGGCCGAATCGTATTTGTTGGAGTGATCCAGAAAATTTCTCGCAATAGACAAGAAAGGCTCAGGAAAACATTAAGAAGCATTTTATCCAATCAACGTTTGACTAGAAGGTTTGCTAGAAACATCACGAAAGTGAAAATTCACATGTAGGGTTTCTGATTGGCTGATTACTACAATGCTACTATGTTTAGTAGCATTCCAGGAAAACCCAAGGACTTCTAAAATACTATAAAAACCCCATATTTTCTGTACATAAATAAACCTTTGGCGTAAAGTGCTTATCGCCTATTTTGCGCCTTTTCTCTCGTGTTCAAGTCTCTGTGTAGATTTAGCTTGGGGGTTACGAGACTAGCTTAAGATCCGAGTATAGCGTTCAATTAGCAAGAATCATCACCATTGCTTGATAGCGATTGTGATTCACATTTTTATGCAGACACGTATCAACCTCGTCTTTAGTGAAGAGACAATGCTTCATTTGTTGGCCCCGTTGTAGGGAGCAATGTCACACAGACTCCTTTTTAAATTAATTTCCGGTCTGTCCAACATAGAATCTTAGCCTTGTCAAAGTCATAACAAGTCAGCTATTTGCCCAGATAAACTACCTTTCTAAAACAAGATAAAACCATAAGTATACAAAAAACAGTTGAAACAGTCTATTAGACGAGAATAAAGAGCGAACAGTAACTAGAGGATAGGGAAAGTGAATCACCGAAACCTAATATCGTTTATGACACATGAAAGATTGTGATTGCTGAATGAACAAGATATAGTCATACAAAGTCAAAGAGAGTTGATGTGGTGGTAGGTGTTTAATGCTGTCGTTGGTGTTTTTTTATCGATCACGCCTTACACTTCCCCCGAAACGCTCACCACATCCATTGTGCCTGGATCGTCGTCGTTAAACAACTGGCTTCTTTAAATAAGCATAAGTTGCAATTGTTCGTTTTGTTCGGCTATACTAATGTCGTCTACTTTTTTGTATCATGATTATACATTCTTGCTTGTAACTGTTCAGTATACTGTTTATAGGGTTGTAAAAACGTTTCAATATTCATCTTTAAATATAAATATGTATATATTTGTTTTTCTTTTAAATAGGACATGTGGACGCTGGTAAAAGCACTCTAATGGGAAATCTACTATGTTTGTTAGGACATGTTTCTAGTAAACAATTAGCTAAATACCAATGGGATGCACAAAAACTAGGCAAGGCATCATTCGCCTATGCATGGATTCTAGATCAAACTTCTGAGGAAAGAAATCGTGGCGTTACAATGGATATTGCACAAACTTCATTTGAAACAAAATCAAAACGAGTAAGAGATTAAAAGCATGATTTATATATTCATATTTTTGTGTGATTATATCTATGCTTTCGAAATCTACAGTATATGAAAATAGATTTTCTGATGCCTAATTTGTGATTTCCACTGTGTTTAAGGCTAATCCTAGTCAATCTTTTTAGGTAAAAACACTGGTAAAGTGATACAGCAAGACTATAATTTATGGATGAACCAATCAGATTTAGGTTAGCAGGTTTTGGATTTTAACGCGGAATTCATTCATCCGTATGGTTAAACAACATTTTGACATTACAGCTGATGTTAGATCGTGATGAAAGCCCTTACTTTAATTCTTAGCCCTAGTGTCTAGCCGTAAATCCTTATCCATATTCTCCAAACTAATTTATAACCTTGATGTAATGCTAGTAAGTTGGTCAGCACTCCTAAGGTAACTTAAGGATCCCTCAAAAGTCGTCCATAAATTATAATTTAACCGCTTCATCAACTGGATCTTTTTAGACATGTATTACGGATATTCATCACCATTTACCATAATAAGTTATACTAGGTAGCATGGGGGAATAGGTCTGGAAAAGGCTAACAGTAACGAAAATAAAACATTTAGGATCATCAACCTATGAAGTTATTAACTATTAATTTGAATGATGTAGTTCAGTCTTCGAATCAACTGATTATTAAGTACATATTTGTGTGCTTGACTTCGAGCCACATTCTAATTGTGAGGATTAGTTATACTACAACCTGGTTGCCCCAACTAAAGGAGATGAAACTGAATTAAAACTTCCAACTTGGAAGTCGAATATCTTAACCACTAAGCCACTGCTAATCGTAATCTATGGTTACAGAAGATAAGAGATTTAGCTTGAAATCGGTTGTAGTGACACCGATGTATTCATATTTATGCTTTCTGTAGATCTTGAGCTTTAACATTATTTTATACTTCTCATTTGATTTAATTCATTCTCTTGAATCTATAGTTGTTAGACTTTTGTTTTCATCAATGGTACAGTATAATCTTTTTATCAATCTTATTAAATTGATATTTGTGACAACTTGGTTGGATTCACATAACTGAAGAAGTTGTATATTGGTCATAACTGACTAGATGTAGTCAGTAGGTTTTCTATATTGATGACGGGAGTAATATATGTTGACCACACTGTAAGGTAAAATAAAAGGCTTGAAAAGACTAGACTACCATACTATTAATTATTTATAGAGAGGTACAGGCTTCTTTATCGAAGCTCATATTCAGCTTAAATTCAATCGAAACAATACATACTTTATTATCTTGTACTTTCTTTACGTCAACATATAATTCTATACCTTTCATTCTTCACTTCCAGTCTTATTCAATCATCAAGTATACCTACAAATTTGTTATGTGATACTGTCAAAATATAAGTAGATAGTATATGACTCAGATCTACATTCAAACTACAAATCCTTCAACTTTTAAGACGTTTACTAATGTTTCCAGTGAATTTTTTGAAGTATTAGGTGCTTCCTTGGTTGATAGGAACTGATGGTATCTGTATTTTCCTTTTACTTTTTGTGTATTGAACGGTGAGACTTAATTAAACACATAAATTATAGCTAATTAGGTTAAAGTTTTAGACCCCAATTCATTTCACTTCCAATAATTAAGTCAAAATGATGTACACTAGCTTGTACTTTGCTATCGAGTTATATTACGTGTGATTAAGTAAACATTTATGGGTTAATTTCTACTCTATTAAAGTCCTGTTTCTTGACTTTATTTACACATCCGATGATTTATATTTGTGTGGTGGAAAGAAATACGTGTAGGTGGTCAGAAGATGTTCTTAGCAGTAAATGGATAGTGAGTTACTCTTAATAAAATTGTCATCAAAGCAAGAAGTTCCCTTCTCTGTATCTTCTTCCTAACCTTGAATCATTGCTTACTGTGTATTGAAACGTTACTTATTTTTATTCGATATGCAAAGGTTGCTCTAATGGATGCTCCTGGACATAAGGATTTTGTTCCACAAGTTATTGGTGGTGCGACTCAAGCTGATGCTGCTCTCCTAGTTATCAATGCTACTCGAGGGGAATTCGAAACTGGAATTGGTGCTGGAGGTCAGACAAGGGAACACGCTCGATTAGCTCGTTTACTAGGGGTTTCTCGTTTAATTGTCGCTGTAAACAAAATGGATACAGTAGAATGGTGTCAGTCACGATTCAATGAAATTCAGACACAAATATCTAGTTTTTTAAAATCTATGAATTTTTCCGGAGTTATGTATTGTCCAGTGTCTGGGTTGGTCGGAGCTAACTTAGTACCTCAAAATTTGTCCAGTAGCAGTAAAAACGCTTCAGATACAAGTTCTAACCTGTTTACGTGGTATACGGGACCTTCGTTACTCGAACTTATTGGTAAGTAGTGGTTCTGAGGTTGTTTACCATTTACTGCTTCTGGAACTGTTGGTGCCTTCATTTAAATGCTATCGATATGAGTTGTGAATTAATTCCTCATTATATTAGGTGTGGCTCTAATGTCCTTACAAACAATCTTGTTTCTAAGTCATTGTCTTCGTTGTCATAATCAAAATCGGACCTGTTCATCGTCCCTAGTTGTCACATATCAACAGAAAAAAACAATGGTTTCCAAGTATGTATTTATTTATGTTGTTTCATTTTTGGGTTGCAATAGAACAATCAAATCTGTACAAAAACCATCTTGTCTGTTAATTATTTTGAATGCATAACTTACATTCACTTGATATCCACTGTCTTAAAGATGTTTGGCAATTTCAGTTGTGATGACTATACTCCATTTCAGCCATAGGTTTCTAGGAACATGTTCAGAAAACCTAGTAGAATTCCTTCTCTTCTCCTTCTTATACACTTACTACCTCAGATACATGCAAACTCATAGATACATCTATGCACCCCTTATTATCATTATTATCTAATGAGCACACTGGTCTGTCGAAATTGAGAATCTATCACTTTTAAGAAATTTGGTGGAGGCTCAATACATATTTTGACATTTCATGGCTTATAAGTAAATTCCAAGAGATTCTATACAATCAGAAACCGATAGTACCCTCTAGAATAACAACGTGCATGCTATAATTGAACAATTATATAAACTTCCTACTTGCAGGTTGGTTGGATTATAATGATGTAGCTCATACCAAAAAAACTATAAATACACCTGTTTCTGTACATTTCGTACATGTACTCATAAACGTTTCCCCTGCTTTCATCCATTCGTTCGATTTACAACTATAAGTGATAAGAATACGTTTAAGTCAAGTATGATTACCAAGTTTAGAGTTGATATTAACTCAGAATTGACATCATATGATTGTCTATATATCAAATGTCATTCATTGGTTTTCAAAACAACTTCATGATCATCCTATTGAGATGGACTTCTCCCTTTTCTTTACTAATGTATAAGTTTAAAAAAAGCATTTTAATGGTTTTGTTCAATTATAAAGTTTAGTTTTCATATTATTCATATTAATGATAACATATTTTGACTAAATAATTTATTTAGATTCGATTCCACCACCAGAAAGAACTGTTGATGGACCTTTTCGTTTTGTTGTCAGTGATATATTTAAACCTGCTGGTTCCAGTGTACCGATGGTTGCTGGACGGGTTATATCTGGAGCTATTTCTAGCGGTGTAAATATACCTACAAGTAAGGTTATTTGCTTGCCAAGTGATGTACGAACTTGTGTGAAATCTATCAGATCATTGTGTAATACTCGTACAAGTCAAAATGATGCTGAAGGTTAGTTTATTGAAGTGAATCGTTTCACATTCTTTCTATAAACATAGCATATATATATAAGAACTCTCGTCTAAATTAGAGCGAATAGTTTCACAGTATTTGAGCGCCGAGTTGATGTAAGACATTAAATAGGAATAATATATTTGTAAAATCTCAGCGAATGAATTTTAATTAAATCCAACGTTTCACCTGGCAATCTGATCCAAACTTTTTCAAGGAATTATAATCAAACATCAAAATTATCGAATATAAATAGGTAGGTAGTACATGGTTCTCCGAGTTCATTATACACTGAATAGGTCATCCAATCAACGTTAACAATGTCTAAATTAGGTATGTGTAAGAGATATGCGATGTGAAATGATAAGCGTTAATATAACATATTGTATAGAAAAAACATAAGAGGTGAGAGGAGGAAATTACATTCACACTATATATTGTCTCTTATCAGTGAATTTATAAGGAAACCATACAATTTGTAATATATATGATTTGAACCATATCTGTCACAGCATGTATAACATGAAGATAATAAAACAAAAATAAAAATAATAAAAGAGTGAGATTTGAAGAGTGTAATTTTGAAACTGTATGTATGTGTCATTTTTAATGTTCCAATGAATTGTTTAACAATTTCCGATAAGATAACAGATTAGAATCATTGAGTGTAATTGTTGTCATTTTAGATAATATGAATTAGATAAAAAACATTTAAGGAGTTCAGGTTATTACTTATTAATGATTAGCTGCCATAGCACTGCTAATTGTATTCCATCTCTCCTATTAATATTGTTTGGATTAGCCCAAATGTATAGGGCTTCAGCTGTTTGTCTTTCCTTATAGTGTACTTAATAGATATAGTTTGTGAACAATAAATCAAATCATTATCGATGATGTGACTGATTATCATCAAATAGACTTAATAATTCACTTGTGTCATTTGTGATGGTTTGAATGTTTCTATTCATAATGTTAATCAAAATCCTTATGCTAACTAACACTGCGTTTTAGGAAAAGCGGTTACTTTGACATACAATAAACATACTTAATCACTGTTCGTTTATATAAATATATGTTTTTCAGGTGATCTTGGAGGCAAATTGTTAGATCAAGTTGTTAAATTTGCATTTTCTGGTGATCAAGTGGCATTGATGTTGACAGATATTGATCCATTTCAAACTCTTATTCCTGGTGATTTACTTACTGATCCAGATAATCCAATACAACCATCCACTTGTATTTCAGCTAAATTATTAGTATTCTCTATACAACAACCTATCACAAAAGGTTATCCTGTAAGTGTAAATTGTTGTCAGTTTTGTTGATTGTTGTTATTGTATTTACTGTATTCTATTCACCCTATGAATCTTGTCTCATTTACGATAGTTGAATATGATTCAATTAACAATATCATTTCTAGATGTTACTATGTTTTTCCCAAATGAAACAACTTGTCTTGTAGATAGTATTATTTTTTTATATTTTATTTAAACACATAAATATTGGTACAAGGAAGCACCAGATATATATGCGCCGCACAAATCTCATTCGATTTGTGTGAGGGCTGTGATACTGCCCAGGTGCCCAAACTGAAGCAGGTGGTTTTCTAAAGGGACCACACCCGGAGCCTTTGACCGAAAGATCTGATCTACAAGGCAGTGGAGCATCGTGAGGGAATGCAGTCTCATGGTAGCCGGTAACCGACGGTTGATTAATACGCCATTTGCTCCCTCAGGATACTGGGGCCAGCCCATGTGCACCATTGGTTTGGAATCAGGGTTTTCCAACTCCCCTAGATGGACTTTCCGTGTCCACCAACCCGGTTAAAGCACCGGACATTCGCTTTTCATCCTCTCAATTTCGTAAACAACACCCGTGTTGCGAGAAGGCAGTGAGCAGTACTTCCCTGTCAGAGGCTATATACGCGTAGATAGTATCATACTTATCTTCTCTTGTTATTGTGTTTTTCTATTTGCATAGTGTTGGATGGTTTGTGAGATACGCTTATATTTCAACAATCGATTTGTATTCTCCGATATTTTCTTCATATGTAGTAGAATAATTCGTTCTGTTGGTTTTTCTATTTGATTTTGCGTACTCGTTGATAAGTTCGATAAATATTATTTGATGAAGTTGAATGAACAACTTCTTTTGAAAGATGGTGCCTTTCTTCATTTCTCCGTACAATTGGTGTGCGGTAGTACGTCTTCGCTCTTTTGATTAGAAGCTGATTTTGCAAATTTTTCTATAGTTGTCATTGTATTTGGGAATTTAATTTGTATATGTGCGCTTCTGGTATATTTGAGCATCCAGTCTTTCTATAATGGTTCTGGTTTTCAAGACGATTAAATTGTCTAGCTGAGAGAATACAGTCTCGCTGAAATTCTTGCTCCTGTTGTTTTTGTGTTGAATCGAGTGAACAGGAAGTTTGTTTGCTTGTCTCATTGATATACTTTCATCGAATATCATATCTTTAATATAAAGTTTCAGACTAACTGAATTTGCGTAACTATCCAGCATAATCATATATTTATATATATCTGTAAAAGTATAATCATTTATTTTTTTATCAGAAGGGGGTTTTGTGGAGACTTTAGTAATTTTATATAGTTGGTCTATCGGTTAAGTGCTCTGGCGCGAGACTGATGGGTCCTGGGTTCGAATCTCGCTCGCGAGGCGGGATCGTGGATGCGCACTGCTGAACGATGAAACGGTCTTAAAGCAGTGCTTCCAGGTTTTCCATGGTGGTCTAGCTTTAGTTGACTCATGATCCCAACTATATAAAATTTTATTTTCTGTCAATAATATATTTTTACATTGAGGATTCCATGTCAGTATATGCCTTGTGATACAGTTCGATGCTTTCTGAAATATTATGTCATATCTACCTTCAGCGTCTTTTCTTAATTTCATCTTCATCTGGAAGCTGATTTAATTTCTGTCATAGTATGTTGTTACTGATAGTATCGGGCCAACAGATTTGGAGTATCTTGTGTAGACAACTGTTTATAAATACTTGTACGTTTTCGATGATGTTTGTAGTAGTTCTCCGCGGTCCAGCTACTTACAGTTGAACTTGCTTGATGTTTGTATTGAACATTCTAACTTTGATGTCGGCTGACATAATAAAATAGAAAGTTCATGTAGAATATAACTATAATGAATTTTGATAATATCATTTAACATAATTGTAGTAAAATCCACATTATTTGAATCACATTGTGATTATCAAGTAAAATGTAAAGGAATTCCTTTTCACTACTGATATGCATATACAGTAGTTGTATGTAATCAAATAAAAAACAATTTTTGGGTTGTGTGAACAAATTAATTTTTGAAGTATAACTTCTGTCATATTTAGTGGGTTTTTCTCCTTGCATATAAGTGACAATGTATAAAAGGCTATTATTGGTTAGTTTTAACTGTATTATGGTATTTCCATTTGTATCACCGGGTAAGTAATGCAGTTTTTAGGAAGCGAGTACTAGGTAAGGATGGCGAATCGATTGATGAAGTAGTGAAACTTCATCAGTTGAGATGGCTGGGACACGTATTGCGTATGCCCAACCACCGACTTCCCCGATGAAAAATGTTTTATGGTGTAGTAGTAGGTTGGAAGAAAGCTAGAGGCGGCCAGACCAAAACATGGCACAAATCCATGAAGTCACTGACAAATGGACTGAGCCATGTTGGTAGGTGTAGACTACATGGTTGGGATTCGCGAGATGATAGCAATCGATGATTAGAGACCTTAGATGACATGGCTCAAAATCGTTTGCAATGGTGAAGGTGCATCCACTCTTTGTATTCTATCAAATTCTAATCTTCTGAATTCTTCATGTCCATTTCTGTTTTTCTCTTTCCAAATTTATTTCACTGGATTATACTTCTTGAATAACATCTTCAAACCCTAATCTTTCTAATTACTGCTTATACTCCTAATACTTCAACCACTATGGGATTTGAATCGACAACTGCATCTGTGTGTTGATGTGGTATGACAACTCGAACTGATGTACGTACGTACGAAGTTCTACGTTGTGACTGACTGACTGACTGGTTTGTACACATTGACAGTTAGTATCCAATTTTCATTTTAGAATTGTAAATTGAATATTCCCTATTTATCTCTTTTCAGGTTATATACTATTATAATTGTGCCAATGTAGCAGCCACTATCACTAAATTAAAATCTATGACTCATCGAGAAAACAAAATAGAAAAAGTCGTTCGAAAACCAAGGTCAGTCAGTTTGTTGCTATCTTTCATTCATATTAAAGAAATAATATTTAATCAGTGATAATGCATATTAAAGCAAATTATTCTACAGATAGAATTCTATCATCATAATCTTTGATTATGATCCTAAAGAGTGTAGCCTTAAGATAACTTGTTTTATAAGAATTTGCTAAGATGTCACCTAACACATTCTAGACAATTATCTGCCTGGTAATAACTTAGTTGTGGTGTGGGGTGTGTTACTTATGTCTGTTGACATGAGTAGTTTGTAACGCCAATCAGAAGTGGAATGTTTAGTAAAAGAAGGTTGAGAAGATCAAATTGAAGGGAACGGGAGTGTAAACAGAGGGTGAATGTAATAACAATAAAGGAACAATGAAGTTTGAGACAATTGATGGAAGATCTGCAAATGAAGTACTTAGTGTATGATTTTTTACATTTTACGAAAGAACTCTGTAATTTTTCATTAAATACTTGGATCGTGGATTGGTTGAAGTTGATATTAACACCGTGGGATGCCGACTCAGTGGTCTATCGGTTAAGTGCTCTGAGGCGAGACTGGTAGGTCCTGGGTTCGAGTCTCGCGAGTGCGGGATCGTGGATGCGCACTGCTGAGGAGTTCCATAATGGGGCGAAACGGCCTTAAAGCAGTGCTTCCAGGTTTTCCATGTTGGTCTAGCTCCAATTGACTCATGATTTCAACTATTAAATACTTAAATTGGTTTTCCCCACCTGAGTTCTTATTCACTAAAGCAGTAACTTAAGCACTCAACTTCGATAAAAGTTGGCACGGATTTATGATCTTTTACATCTACTTTAGTTTATACAATTTAGTCGTCTCATCTCTATTCTATACAAGATTAGTGTAATTCAAAGTCTGAAATAGAAGTATGTACTTCCGTCCACCTGAATTACCATAACATCTACCAATGTCTTCAAAACATTTTAGTGTTTTCTAACAGAATGCTACACTATACACTGATTTAATGTACATATTAATTGAATTCAATCAAACCTATTTAGTTAGCAATTGGTTTATTAACTTCACTCCTTAATATGACAACTATCTTTCACTTTTTGTATAGATGTTAGATATACTACCAAGCTAATCATACTAAAAGCATGGGTAGTAGTAGTCTATAAACTTGTTGAATAAATTGTGGTTCAGTAACACGGCCGGTATCATTTCTACTCGAGTGTACCATCATAACCCAGGTCAAATGACACTCAGAAACTTTTAGCCTTTCAAAACATATATAGCTCTCCTTCTTCCTTCATATATATAACAAGGAGAAAAATAGCTATCGCTATATGAATGAAGATTATCATTTCCAATGACGAATAAGGTGATGGCAAGTGTCAAATCTTTAATGAGAAATACATTGCGACAATGCAACAGTTATTGGTATGAGACACGTTAGTTTCGGGAATAATAGATTAAAATGTTTTGTAAGGAGATTTGTACCGTTTAAAAAAAGACTTTCATTGACTAAAGGTACCGGTATTGAAAAAATTGTAACACATGGAGCGTTGAACATTTTCACACACGTATGGGACACTTTGTTACTAGTACATTTAAGGACCCAAATCAAATTCGAGACAGATTTCTTAAGATCTATTGAGTACTAGCTATGGCCTCCAAATGCCTTGGTACTCCTGAGAGTGGGGGAAGTCAGCTCTCCTTCTCGAAATGCTTTGACAGGGCCATGCCTATACAGCCATTGTCGCGGAAGTCGCACTGACCACCTTCTCGCGGCGGTGTTGTTTACGAAGTTGAGAGGACGGAAAGCGAATGTCCGGCGCTTCAACCGGGTTGATGAATACAAACTATTCATCTAGGGTATCTGGAAAACCCTGATTCCAAGCTAATGGTGCACATAAGCTTCAGGATCCTGAGGAAACAAAAGGCGTATGAACCTATTGTTGGTCATCGACCACCATGGAACTGCCACCCCTGACGTTGCTCCACTGCCTTACGGATTAGATCTACAGGCCAAAGGCTCGAGAAGTGCCCCCTAAGAAAGCCATCTGTTTCGGTTTTGACTCCAGCGTAATATCCAAGCTCCCACACAAAAAAATTCGATTTGTGTGGCACATATGTATTTGGTGCCCCTGGTATCAATAGGTGATTAATAAATATCCGTTTGTGATCGGTTAACTTAGATAAACCCCAGTAATTCATGAATTATGCCGATATGTAGTTTTAAAATGTAAAATATAGTATTTCATCTGTCGGGTCTAAATTCATGTTGACTGCAATACCGATATGTTATTTTCTGTGGAGAGTCTTAGGTGCCCTCTCTAATGTGGAGTCCTGGACAAGCAGACCCTTTGAAAAAAAGCAGAAAGTGCGCTTTATTCAATGTATTTGATCGCCAAAAAACATTTTTATGATATTATGTAGTCTGAGTTTTTGTTGCGTAATGTGCTTGAAAAGTTCACAAATTGCTAGTGAATAATTTTCTTAAATATTACTTTGTTTGTATTTATTTCTTTAATCTTTAGATGTCTTCTTGGTAATTGTACAGCAAATGTAGAGTTGACATTTGAAAGACCAATTTGTATAGAAGTTTATGAAAAATGTAAACCTCTTGGACGATTTATGCTTCGTGTTGGCGGTGAATCAATTGCTGGTGGTACTGTAACAAAAGTAAGTGGAAAATATTAATTTAGCACTTATAAAATCTGTCTTAAATCCTGAGTAATCATTAGTAGCAGTACTATACATTATTTAAAGCGAAATGGTTTGGATTATCCGGTTGTTGATATATTAACTGAAATTCGATCCGTCTTACTTGGCTTATGTGCATCCTATGCGGATTGCCTCGATATAGTCATTATGACGCAAGTTTTACATAGAATAGATAGACTATAGCTGGCAGTATAATCCAAGACGCGCTTTTCGTCCTGTTTGGAACTCATCAGCGCGGGATAATCTGAACTATTTCAGATTGCATTAAAACTCATACTCATTACATATGTGAGTGGCCATCTAGACTCAATAGTTAATCGGATAGCACGATGGTGTTCAAAGCTAAAAGGAAGTAGGTTCGAATTCCGGAGTGGATATCAACTCTGAAGTGTAAATCCATCCAGTTGACGATCCTCAAGTAAGATGAAAGACCCGTCTTGGATTTCACTACTAATTCGTTTATTCTGCATTATCCACAGTGTTTTGTTTCATAACAACAGGTTCATAAAATTAACAGTTGTTCACTGTCCATAATTAGATCTGTTTTATCAAAAACTCAAAAGTTTCATGAAATTCACTGAAATAACGTTCGAATTCACTTGAATAATGCACTCAAGATCTATTCGAATAAAAAAATCATTGTTACGTCCTTGAATCTGTCTACCCACTTTAGTGCCGAGTATAACTGGTCTAATGTAGATTAAGACCTTGACGCGATAGGCTGACTGGCTTAATCTTGAGGCTAGTATGCGGGAGTTCGAAGTGGGGGTAGAGAGACGAAAACTATTCTATCCCTGATTGGCTGGCAAGCACGCGTGCGAGAGAGAAGACGAGGACAACTGGAACACTAATCACTTTATTCCAATCCCGATCTAGCACTCGAATTCCCAATTCAGATTAATGTAAAAAGATACATGAATAAATAGATGACTAACCTGACCATAACGTACAATAATTAGGAAAATACAGTTATGTCCAAAACTGGTGGATTAGAGTAGAAAATAGAGTACAAAAGGTTACGTCTAAATTACAATAGCTTTGGAACAAAAAGTGCTATGGCAGTGAATCATACATCAAACGAAAGCTTATGATCTGCAGAATAGACTAGGGACAAAAGTAAATGTTACAGTTTTACAAGCTTTGAATTAAATGAAATAACGTCCACAAAATTAGCTTCCGTAGTTTGTTAAGGCTTCTTGTTTCGCTGTTCACATCAATCATCTTAGCTACTAGGAAATATTTATACATCAATGGTTAATGTACAATAAATCAGTTAAAACTAAGCTTAAATTCAAGTTGGTGATAAGACAATAAACATCTCTCACAAAGCAGTGGTTAAACGTCAAAAAAGGACAGGTTTAAAATGATTATCCAAGTAACAAAGAAAAAAATCTCTTTATTTCATTCGATAAGAGAATAGTTAACTGGTCGATAATTCATTTAACTACTATGAAGAGGTACAAGCTAAGACGGCTAACTACTGATTACTAGGTAAAGTAGTCTAATCATAAGGCGAGAATTTTACAGCTGGTTACTATCGAAACTACTAGTCATCAATGTGAACTTACATATTTACGTCATTTTGCATTAAAAGTTGAAGTAATTTGAAATCATTCAATTTTTTTATTTTTCGGATTACTAATTCTATTTTAAGTAGTAATTTGTGGGCCAGAGTCATTCAATTATCTCCAACGCAGAACCAGGCACATACATGCATCGGTCTAAGTTTCCACACTTCATTAGCACAAAAAATGATCACAAAATTCATATAATTAGTTACTTCAATGCTCGTAATATATAAAAGAAAGACTGCATGTAAGGATATGATACAGGAAGAATTAGTTGGTAGAAATAAAGGTACGAAGTAATTTTAATTCCAAGTTTTAAGGTAAGACAAAGAGTGTATACACCCACACCATTGTGATCGATTCTGAGCCACGTCACCTAGAATCTCCAACCATTGGTTACGATAGTCACGCCGATCCCAACCAAGTAGTCTGTATTTACGAACATGGCTCAGACTAGAAGTTAATGACTTAAAGAACTGATGCCACGTTTTAGTTTTGCCGCCCCTAACTTTCTTCCAACCATCTCCAATACTGATAAACAATCCTGATGTATGATTTATGTGTGTGTTTAACGTCTATCAGCCAGTCAGTCACAACGTACATCAGTTCGAGTTGCCATACCACATTAGCACAAAGATACAGTTGTCCCATGGTGGTAGAAGTAGTAAGAGTATAAGCATTATGTGAGAGATTAAGGTTTGAAGATGTTATTCAAGGAGTATAATACAGTGAAATAATTTTAGAAAGAGAAAAAAGATAAAAACATGAAGAGTTCAGAAGATTAGAATTTGGTAGAACACAAAGAGTGGATGCACCTTCGCCATTGCAAACGATTTTGAGTCATGTCATTCAAGGTCTCTAACCATCGGTTGTTATCTCGCGGGCCGCACAAATCTCATTTGATTTGTGTGAGGCTTATTATACTGCCCATGTATATAAACTCTAACGTTTTTACTACTGTCTCTAACCATCAGTTGTTATCATCTCGCGGATGCCAACCAGGTAGTCTACACCTACCAACATGGCTCAGTTCATTTGTCAGTGACTTCATGGATTTGTGTCACGTTTTGGTATGGTCGCTCCTATCTTTCTTCCAACCTACTCCTGCACCATAAAACATTGCATGTCGAGTCAGACGTTCAACGTCTATAGTATTCTATGATTATTTAAATGGTAATTTAATATTCATATAAGTAGTTTACTTGTTAATTCTTGTACAAACTACTATTTATTATAATAATACATGTCTATGATCAATAATTTATCTATTTATCTCTCTTTGTGTATAGATCATTCCATCAAAAAAGGAATCATCTAGTTGATCTGTAGAAAACAATCAAACAAATGGTATCTTATGAAGGGAAGAAGAACAAATATGTTCTCTTTGATTGTTTTAATATTTAACATACTTAATGCCAGAATGTCTTTCATTATTCAATGTTTAAAACAGCTACTATTATAAATATTCATGTATTCAACCTTCAATACTTGTTTTCTTACGCTTCACTGTCTATTTATTTCTGATCTTATATCAATGATACTATTTCAATTTCCAATGGGATTATAAATGTTAATGGTGTATGTTATTGTAAAAAACAAACAATTAAAATATTATTGTATTTGAACCAATTGTTGATCATCGACTATCATGGGATTGCATCTCCTTACGTTGACCCACTACTTTGTGGATCAGACCTTTAGGTCGAAGGCTCTGGGTGTGGCCCCCCTATTAAAATCACCTAGTTTAATCTGAGCACTCGGGCAGTATCACAGCTCGCACACAAATCAAGTGATTTGTTTGGCACATATGTATTCGGTGCCCCTTTGTACCAATATTTATGCTCAAATAATTAAAAAAAGTAATTTGTAGTTTAAGTGCAATGGAATTTGTCTTTGTGGAAGATATATTCGCCCCCCAACTACATAGTCTTAACCATTTATACATTGCTATTTATTCAAGGGATATATATATATATATAAGTATGGAGGTTTGTGGAGATTGTAGTATTTTCACAGTTGACATTGGCATCGTTGGATTCCGGCACAGTGGTCCAGAGGTTAAGCGTTCTCACGCGAGACCGGAGGTCTTGAGCTCGAGACCCGCTTAGGGACTTTGGATGTGCACTGATGAAGAGTCCCATACTAGGACGAAACGGCCGTCCAGTGCTTACAAGTTTTCAATGGTAGGCTAGCCTGAGTTGACTCGTGAATTCAACTGTGGATATATACATATGTAACTTCATTCTTTTAATAAGTCAGTGCTATTTTCCGTTTGAAAAAGTTAAAGAAAGTTAGTGATTAACAATATGGAATGTGTATCGACTTAAACTGTTGCAGTTTACATATATGCTATTCCTTTTATTGCCCATGATTCAATAACTGACTGAATTTACATTGTCGGTACTTAATTAAGATTAAAAAGAAACAATACGAAAGAAGTGAAAACAATAAGATTGATATAATAACCAGAAAAGACACGAGCAAAATTGTCAGTCAGTCAGCTACAACGTAGAACCAGGCATATTTATGCATCAGTCCAAGTTGCCATAACCTCATCAGCACAACAAGATGAACACGGGATTCATAGAAGTAGTTAATTTAGTGGTGGTAATATACAAAAGGTTGTATATAAGGATATAGTATAGGAAGGAAGATAGATATGAAGCAATTTTAATCTCAAGGTTTAAGGGAAGATAAGGAGTGTATACACCTACACCATTGTGATCGATTCTGAGCCATGTCACCTAGAATCTCCAACGATTGGTTACGATAGTCACGCGGACCCCAACCAAGTAATCTGCATCTACCAACATGGCTCAGACTAGAAGTTAGTGACTTCAAGCACTGATGCCACGTTTTGGTTTGGCAGCCCCTAACTTTCTTCTCACACAATTTAGCAAAATTGTGTAAATATGTAAAATGCTATTTATATTAAACTAAACAAACACCATAGTTGTATCCACAATTATATTAATAAAAACACAAGAGGAAAGTGTCTTCTTCAAATAAAAGAATCAACATGAACTTACTATGAATTAATGTAAAATAACCAGTCTCTCAAAGTCAGCATAGACTTAGAGACAAATATGTGTTAGCTCAAATTGTTACTATGTTAACACGATGAGATGAAACATGTACGCATGTATCAAATTGAATGATTAATAGTTAATGAAAATAATTTTGTAGTTAAATTATAAAACTTTAAGACCTGGAAGCACTGGACGGCCGTTTCGTCCTATTATGGGACTCATCGGTGGCAGTGTGCATCCACGACCCCGCCTCGCGAGATTCCGACCCAGGACCTATTAGTCTCGCGTTTAACCTCTATACCACTGAGCAGGCATCCAACGGTGTTAATGTCTAACTTCAACCAATCCACGAAATCGAGCAACCACTCATCAATGTCTTCAGTGAGTTGATATCTCCCAACAGACCTGGTTGAACTCCACTGGTTATTGCTTCTCGCTAGAACTCCAGCTAACTCCTCTTGAAGCCAGCCACTAGTGAGCATATGATTATTATCAGAAGGAGTGGTATAGCTTCAGTTGACTCATGAATTTAACTCTGAAATTACTAAAATCTCCACAAAACCCCTGATAAAACCAAGAGTTGGGGAGTAAAAAAATATTAGACAAGTGGAAAGCTAATTCTATTATACGTAAAGCGGATGAACATTTAAACAGGAGTATAAAACTAATGTTTCAGTACAGTATACAACTAATTATTAAAATAGGATTTTAATGTAACAAAAAACAGTACAGAAAAGATAGTAAGTAGATTGGTACGATTGATGGCCACCAAATGTGTTGATGCGGTCAAGGGTGGGGAGTTCCCTCTAAAAATGCCTTTATATGTCCCTGTGTATATAACCACAAATAGAGAAGTCCTACTCACTGTCTTCATGCGGTGAGGTTGTTTGCAAAATTGAGAAGACAAAAAGTGGATATCCGGCGCCTAGACCAGGTTGGTGAATACGAAGGATCCACCTAGGGAAGTTAAAAAACCCTGATTCCAAACCAATGGTGCACATGAGCTCGAGGATCTTGAGAGAGCAAACGATTTGTAAACCCATTGTCGGTCACCGGTCAATATGGGACTGCATCTCCTAACGTTGATCCATCTTTTTGTGGATTAGACCTCTGGGTTAAAGACTCGTGGAGTGTGCCACTAAGAAAACCACTTACTTGAGGGTGTCAGCGTCTTCGTTCATAATCATTTTTAAACATCAATAATGTGTATTGAATAATGAGGAGTTATCTTCAAACTGTTGGTTTAATGGATGGATAATGTCAGAAAATGAACGATCACGTGTGATCAGAGGCAAAATGTAATTGTCGTACCTACCTAACTCACTTGAACTAAATTTCCGAAGTAGCAAGAAAACCTTCCAAGCATCATCTTGATTGGCAAAATCGAATTTAAATAGGTTCACTTAATGCCTAAACCACATGTCAAAAGTGACGTTAGTATCGGGACCATAGTGAAATTCATCAGTACCGTTCTCGATTCCATCATTTTAGGGTGCGGTAGTAGAATTAGATGTATGAGGTAGGGATAATTTTCGTATGTTAACATTTGAATAATGACTACTCTGTGTAGTTCATCTAATTCCCGTGGCATTTTGTACGAATATTGGAATGGCGAATAAATAAGCGCGATTGATTTTTTTGAACGAGTGCTACATGTGCCTAACTAAACAAAAGATACTTGTTGGTAGAGAATTACTTAAAAAACTAGGTATGGTCAACACAGAATGCAGCATCAGTCCATGAATAATGTGGGCCCCCAAAATGCCCTGGTATGGTCGAGAGTGGGGAGAGTCCGCTCTCCCTCTCGAAATGCTCTCACATGGCCACGCGTATACAGCCTCTGTCAGGGAAGTCCTACTCACTGCCTTCTCGTGGCATTACTGTTGTTTACAAATTCAGAGGACGAAAAGCGAATGTTCAGCGCTTTAACCGGGTTGGTGGATGTGGAGTGTCCACCTGGGAGAGTTGGGAAACCCTGATTCCAAACCAATGATGCACATGGGCTAACTCCAGTATCCTGAGGGAACAAATGGCGTATGAATCAACCGTCGGTTACCGGCTTACCATGGGACTGCATATCCTCACAATGCTCCACTGCCTTGTGGATCAGAACTTTAGGTTGAAGGCTCCGGGTGTGGCCCCCTAATAAAATCACCTACTTCAGTTTGGGCACCTGAGTAGTATCACAGCCCTCACACAAATGAAATGAGATTTGTGCGGCGCATATGTATTTGGTGCCCCTTTGTACCAATATTTATGTGTTTAAATAAATAAATAGAAAAAGTACATATCCTTAGTTGGTGCGTGCTCAATTACATAGATCTCTTTAAATGGAACACAGTACCCATTCACTAGACAGTATTACAAACAACTATTTGATGTTAATGAAAAATGTATTTTACAAAATATAAGCGTATCGCAAAACTAATCATCTGTGTATAATATTCTATCTACAGAAAAGATTAAGAAGTAGAATTGTTCTTTCTATTTTTCAAAGTCATAGATAATAAGATATAAAGGGAAAAAATTAATCAGCAAAATACGAATCTGTTGGACATCTGTTTTTCTATGAAATGTTTATGTTCTCTTTTCTTAGCCAACCTTACGGTTTGGTCCACTTTGATCCCAATACGCTTTTGAACGCATTTCATGTAATCTAGATAATGTTCTAGAATAAGCAAACAAATCTTCATCACCTGTAAATATTGGTGCTTTCACATTAGTTGGATGATCCTAGAATTGTCAGAAAGAAAATTGTATTAAAACAATGATAATATATAGGAAATATTACGATGATTATTTAAATTAGACAACACCACCTTGTCTGTAAATCAAGTCAATCGATTTGTGTGAGGGCTGTGATACTGCCCAGGAGTGGAAACCGAAGCGGGTGGCTTTCTCAAGGGGCCACTACTCCCCGAGCTATTGACCTATAGGTCTAACCCATAAGGCAGTGCATCAATGTAAGGAGATGCAGTTCCATGGTGGTCGGTGACCAACGATAGGTTCATACAGCATTATCTTCCAGGATCCTGGAGCCAATGTGCACCATTGGTTTGAAATGGGGGTTTTCCAACTTCCCTTGATGGATCCTTCGTATTCGCCAGCACGGATAAAGCGTCGGTCATTCGCTTTACATCCTCTTAATTTCTTAAACAACACCGCCACGAGAAGGCAGTGAGTAGGATTACCTTGGTAGTGGCTGTATATGCGTGCCAATGTGAGAACATATCGAGAGCTGACTCTCCTTATCCTCGATCGTACCAGGGCATTTGGGGTCCTGTACAGTTATACGGAAACAATCATAAAGCCTGCACATTTCCTCAAACTAACATTATACGATCTCATTGATTGATACATGGTATACACCCGTGACTTGACTTCAATATGATAGAACCGCTAATGCTGTAGACAAAACATATCCTACTTATGTCATATGTTTTATCGTTAGATCCTGTTAATAACAACACGGACATAGGAGTCAAATACGTGTGTTTCAGACGTTTAGATTTCATGCATTCATTTCGATGAACAAATGAGAAGCAGAGAAGGCAGATATCCCTACTCAAAATATTACACATTACAAGTGTTTATATAACTCAAAATAAATAATACATAGTATGACAAGAAGACAAGTGTTGGACAGAATAAGTAAACAGACACACAAACAAGTCCACGCAAGGCATATAAGCGTAGAAATACAATAACGTAAATATACTAGAGATCACAATTTCCTATAAAAAAAGTAGAACTGCTAAGATGGTAAAGAAGACTCAATAGTCACAAGCTGATTGAGTCGATTGAAAAGTCAGAATCAATCACATGGATGCATAATTAACACAGAAGCTGCTACATCCCAGTTATCCTCTAAATGCTAATGTAACCATTGCAAAGCAACGTTTTCAGGAACTGAGTATGAGTAGAACATCTTCATCATATGAGCTATAAAACGAAAATCAGCTAAAATTTCAGAAAAATACGTAGCATGTTTTTTTCTATTCTTAAAGAATGTGAATGAGTAAAAACGTTTCAAATCAAAGTACATATAAGTTGCCTTATCAGAAAAGTCAGTCAGTTATAACGTAGGAACAGGCATAGTTATGCATCGGTCCAAGTTGCCTTACCTCGTTAGCACAACAAGATGAACACCGGATTCATAGAAATAGTTAATTTAGTGGTGGTAGTACTTATCAGAAAAGGGGTTTTGTGGATTAATAGTAATGTTAATAGTTGAAATCATGAATCACTTGAAGCTAGACCACCATGGAAAACCTGGAAGCACTGCTTTAAGGCCGTTTCGTCCTACTATGGGACTCCTGAGCAGTGCGCATTCATGATCCCGCCTCGCGAGATTCGAACCCAGGATCTATCAGTCTCGCGCGCGAGCGCTTAACCACTAGATCATTGTTTATTTCATTTATTTAAACACATAAATATTGGTACAAGGAAGCACCAGATATATATGCGCCTCACTAATGTCATTTGATTTGTGTGAGGGTTATGATACTGCTCAGGTGCCCAGACTGAAGCAGATGGTTTTCTTAGGGGGCCACACCCTGAGCCTTTGACCTGAAGGTCTGATCTACAAGGCAGTAGAGCATCGTGAGGAGATGCAGTCCGATGGTAGCCGGTGACCAACGATTGATTCATACGCCATTTGTTCCTTCAGGATTCTGGAACCCATGTGCACCATTGGTTTGGAATCAGGGTTTTCCAACTCCTCTAGGTGGACTCACCGTGTCCACCAACCCGGTTAAAGAGCCAGACATTCGCTTTTCATCCTCTCAATTTCGTAAACAACACCCGTGTTGCGAGAAGGCAGTGAGTAGGACTTCTCTGGTAGAGGCTATATATTCGCGTGGCCATGTGAGAGCATTTCGAGAGGGAGAGCGGACTCTCCCAACTCTCGGTCGTACCAGGGCATTTGGGGGCACTAGACCACTGAGCCGGCATCCAACGGTGTTAGTGTCTAACTTCAACCAATCCACGAAATTGAGCCACACATCCACCAAATTTATTCAGTGAGTTACTATCTCACAACAGATCTGGTTGAACTCCACTAGTCACTGCTTCTCACAATTCTTTTTTTAGAAAAAACTTTTCTATCATGAACTTACCATATTAATCTTTAAATCATCTATTAATTGACGATGATTAAATTGTAATTCAATAGATGATGTATCATTTTTAGATGATAATAATAATAAATTTTCAATTGAACAATTAGCACCAATAATAAGACGTGTATGTGTATCATATAGAACATCAATTAAATGTGTAAAACGTTTTAAACTTGGTAAATTATGCATCCCCATTTGTGGTACATCATATAATATAATTGTATGAAAACGTTTAGCTAAACTCATATAATCAGCAGCACCTAAAGGCTTTTTTTAATGAATAGAAATTAAAAAAACAAAAACAAATATGATAATAGATAGGAGGGGGTTTTGTGGGGAATTTAGTATTTTCATAGTTGAAATCATGGGTCAATTGAAGCTAGACCACCATCGAAAACCTGGAAGCACTGGACGACCGTTTCGTCCTATTATGGGACCCCTCAGCGGTGTGCATCCACGATCCCGCACTCGCGAGATTCGAACCCATGACCTACCTGTCTCGAGCCGGAGCCCTTAACCGATAGACCGGGATCGTGGATGCGCACTGCTGAGGAGTCCCATAATAGGA
>NC_031502.1:21689466-21708501 GCF_000237925.1 Schistosoma mansoni | reverse complement strand
TTCGTCCTATTATGGGACACCTCAGCTCAGTGGTCTATCGGTTAAGGGCTCTGGCGCGAGACTGGTAGGTAATGGGTTCGAACCTCGCGAGGCGAGGTCGTGGATGCGCATTGCTGAGGAGTCTCACAATAGGATGAAACGGCCGTCCAGTGCTTCCAGGTTTTCCTTGGTGGCCTAGCTTCAATTGACTCATGCTTTCAACTATGCAAATACTAAATCTCCACAAAAACCCCTTCTGAATATTAAAATCATCATTAAAAGCCTTTTTAAGTTGAATATAGTTTTTGTTATGAATTTAAAGAATAAAGAAGGCCGCATGCTAATTCGTTATTGATTTTTATGTCCGGCTTTTATCACGTGATTTATCCACCAATCGGAATACGACTTTTCGAATCTTAACAATGTGACAAAACAATGACGTTCGGCCAGTATGAGTAGTCTAGCGTCCTTAATGGTCCCTCATCCTCCTAGCCCTTCCAATTGAGTCCAGAACACCAAGTGCAGCTTCAGCTATGTGAATCATTTATTTCAAGCATACTATGCTTATATATCAGACGGACAGACCACATTACACCATAAAATAGAAAATAATATTTGTACAAGATCAAGCCAAATGTGGCTGTGAACGTGGGAGACATTAATCAATAAACTGAATAGAATTTAAGGACAGTAAATCGTATAATAATAATAATTCATAGGTCAAAATGAAACTTATAATACGATGAATATTGGTATATACAATCTAATTACTCAATAGGTGCATCCACTCTTTGTGTCCTCCCAAATTATAAACTTCTAATTCTTCATGTTATTATCTTTTTTCTCTTTCCAAATTTATTTCACTGTATTATACTCCTTGAATAACATCTTCAAACCCTAATCTTTCACATAATGCTTATACTCTTACTACTTCTACCACTATGGGATTTGAATCAACAACTCCATCTCTGTGCTAATGTGGTATGGGAACTCGAACTGATGTACGTACGTACGAAGTTCTATTTTGTGACTGACTGACTGAATTACTCAAGAGTTAAACAGTAAGAACATACATAGAATAATCGTCCACTAATAGGTCCCAGAAGTTACCTATACTTACATCTTCACAAGGATATAACAGTTTATTCAAAGATTAGAGAATCAGTAAATACTTAATTGTTCCATGTTGTGCTTAAGACTCCTTTTTTAGCAATTATATACATTGTATATGTATCCCAAATTATTGTTTTTATAAACATTTAATATCCATACATTATAGGCCAAACTTAATCTTTTGAATGAATAGCTTAGTGAATAAATACTAGAATGCTTAGATCACAACATGTGTTGTGATAGGTGATATGTTTGTTTTTGTTAACTGACAAAAGAGTATAACATGTAACAGTTCTGTTGTGATGATCCTGAAAATTTCTCGCAATAGACATGACAAGCTCAGGAAACATTAAGAAGCATTTTTATTCAATCAGCGTTTGACTAGAAATTTCGCTAGAAACATCGCGAAAACGAAGTCACATGTAGAGATTCTGATTGACTGATTACTATACTGCTACTATGTTTAGTAGTATTCTAGAATTTTCAGGAAAACCCAAGGACTTCTAAAATACTATAAAAACACTATTTCCTGTGCATAAATGAACCTTTGGAGTAAAGTGCCTCTCGCATACTTGGCGCCTTTTCTCTCGTGTTCAAGTTGCTGTGTAGTTCTAGCTTGAAGGTTACAACAATACTAGCTTAGGATCCGAGTATAACGTTCAATCAGCAAGACTTGTCAAGTTCGCTGTGTTTTACTTTACACGTGTAAAAACTAAATTTTAAGAAAAGAGAATATCTGTAGATTATGAGTATTTTATCATAGATATCTTTAAAATATTGTACGTATAGAGGTTGGGACCATAGAATAATGATTTCTTTGGCGACCTATTCAACATCTGGGCTAACTGTTTTCTTGACATCTAGATATTCCAATAAGTTATCTACTTTTGTTTGTTTTCATATATCATTATATCTATTAACCACACAACCTGTTTAGGTGCGTTTATGAAGAATTTACAACCTTTAAATGTACAAGTTACAAAAGAGCTCAACCAGAGAGACATCGTGGTTGCTGACAATATGCATCGAAAAAAATATACATTATTTAGATGTCAATTCTTGAACCGTTAAATTCTAACTGCCAATCACTAATAAGAAAAAGAAACTTGTTGAAATACTATATGCTGAGATATCTATATTGTACCAAATATATAATATTGAATAAAGCCATTATTATTATCATTCTTAATATTAGTAAAATCAATGCTAATGTAAGGCTTATAGTGATAGGAAGGTTTCATAATTTTTATGATCTTAACAAAACTGCATCATCTCTTTTTTCCTCTCCGATTTTTTTTAAGAAAATTATGAAAACAGATCAATACTAAAACTGTGGTATGTGCTACTGATGTCAAGAAATATAAGTAGTATGTATCATCAATCGAAAGTGAAATACCTGTCAACAGAAGGTTAACAAGATCGAAGAAAAGAGAATGATTGATGTAGAAACAAAAGAACAATGAAATCTGAGACGAATGACTGACATTTGCAAAAAGGAACAGTCAAGTTTGAGATAATTGATTGACATTTTGCAAATGAGTTATTTACTGCATGATTTTTCAGATTTTACAAAGATGTTCTGTCATTTTGTGTTCAAATACATCCGATTATCCCCGATTGTGTTCTTGTTCACTACAAAACTACTTACATTGAATAACACATAAGTTATGCTGAAAATCTTAAATATTCTACTAAACTTATAATACTGAGTAAGACCTATTATGATCAATAAACTTTTCATCTAATACATGGTATGAGATGGTGTCGTGGTATGAATGAAAGCTTCTGTTGGTCCTTCACGACTCCCTGGATGGGGTCCGAGAGATAGTGCAACACAGTGGCTAGAGATGTTATCAGATATGGCTCAGAATAGAAGCCAGTGGCGATCCTGCTGTAACCTTCTTTTACTTTCTTCATAAAGAGTGGTTGTAACTTTCTTAACTCAGAGAGTTCTTCTGGTTGTACATTTCAGTTCCCCACATCATTACTCTTCTCTTTTTTTCTTCTTTTATATATACGCATCTTCCCCCTTTCTCCTCTCATTCTCATTATTTTGTGTGGCGCATATGTATCTGGTGCCCTTTTGTACTAATATGTATGTGTTTAAATAAATAAATAAAACATCTAATACATTATATTTACCATGTCCATCTTCAGTTGCTAATTTTGTAAACCATTTGTCAAGTTGATTATCGACATCATTATTTCCAGTAGAATAACTTTTTTGTTGTTGTTGAAAGAATAAATAGAATAGATAGAAATATAGTATTTGAGAGTAATGACCTATTGAACTAATCACAAATCTATTTTTAGTCTTAATCAATTAAACATTTCAAACACTGTTTTGAGATGGTGTAGAAGATTTGTAGCTCAGGTGGATGATTTTGGTGAAGTTTTGTTCTATGAGTTGGATGGTCTGGTCATGGAGCTTTCATCGTTATTCTGAATAATATCATCAGCACAAACTTCAGGTAAAGGTCAATAATAACCAATCAAGATCGAGGTCTATAGGACAAGCTGTGAGCCATATGTGGAGAAATTCGAACACTTCACTTCTACTTGAATTTTGTGCTGATGATATTGTTCAGAGTAACGATGAAAGCTCCACGACCAGACCATCCAGCTCAGAGAAAAAAGCTCCCGCAAACACCGTAAAGATGAAGCTATATATATATTTATCGAATTAGGTAATCAAAATATTTTTGACATCTGCCTAGCGACCACTTACAAAGATATAGAATGCTAACCAGTAGAGAAGTAGGTTGGAGTTAAACTAGGGTAGTTGGAGTAATATATGGGATCAATCAATGAAATTGTTAACTTTAAGTTCGAACTGTGTTAGGAAGGTGTAAGTTTGCCAGTTAAGGCCCGTGTGATATATGTAACTAATGATTGGAAACGTTGGATGACTAAACGTAAAATAAGTTTAAGTGGAAAAATTGTATTCACTCTAAATTTCCTTAAACATTGAACTTAACGTCATTTAGAACTTTTCGTTAATTGTACCTTTTGGACTGTATGAAATAAGAAGTGAACAAAGCATTTTTTTCATAATCATCACATTGATGAGTGAACCCGGATGCCCAGACTGAAGCAGATGCTTTACTTAGGCCAGTTCTTGGGCCTTAGAAAAGAAAGTTTAATCCACGAAGTAGTGGATTCAACATCAGGAGATGCAGTCCCAAAGTAGCGGGTGACTGAAGTAGGTTTATACACCATTCGCCTCCTGATGATCGTGGAGCCCACCATTGATTCGGAATCAGCATTTCCCCACCTCTCTAGGTAGACCCTTCGCATCCACCGAAACCTGTTTGAGAGTCAGACGTTCGCTTTGCGTGCTCTCACATTTGCGCCGAAAAGAACACCAATCTACGTGGAAGAAGTGAGTAGAAATTCCATGGCAGAAATAACAAACGTGTTTTTCAACCATGATCATGATAATTAACGTTCTACGATAATGAGTATTATATCCGTTTTCTCTCTGTTACTTTTCTTTCACGCTGTACTGATATAAAGCGTGGTAACTTAGTTCTGCGTTACCTATGTCTAACTAATTATAAATACAAATGTTATCAGATATTATTAATTCATTTTTATTGTCAATGGACTTACTCTAAATATAGGGGAAGATCTGATTCTTGCAATGACGTTTCACTTATTTTGGTACGATAATCCACACCAGAATCCAAGTTGACTATATGACACTTTTCCTAGAACGGAAGAATAAACGGGGGCAAGTTTGTGTAATTAACTTGAAATCAATTTTGTATTGTTATACTAAACAGATGTTTAGGAATTTAGTAGTTAGCTTGTTTCCAACCCTTCGAAAAACTGTGAAAAAGAAGGTTGAATATTTAAGATTATAAGCCTCACGTGTACACTGCAATCAGAATGGTAAACTAGTCGCATGAACTCCCTCTCCTTAGTTAGCAAATACGATTAAAACAAAACTTTCATTACATTGTCTGAAAACCAGGAGAACTAGAATACATTAATCATAAACGGCAAACAATTAGAATAATTATATAGATCAATCAATTAACCTGATCATTTGACTACGTAGTGATCGATGAAACGATGCCCTTTTGGTAAATAATACGGTGAAATTCGATACATAAAACAATATCTAAAGTACATGTAGAGGGAATAAAGTGCATATTAGTTGCAAGACCTCAATTGAAAGCTATCTTTATTATTTTGAATACAACTACTTCGATTTATCGATTGCACGATGTAATTTATTTACCAAGTACAGATTTATATACTCCGCATTGAGCCATACTTTAGTTGTGTGGGGATTAGTGAGTGACACTAGCCAGATGAGGTAATGGAAATACATGGGGTGAGGTTTGAATCTATGATACACTGGCGAAAAGTTGTGTTTTAACCACAAATTTACTTATTTGAGCACATAAATATTGGTACAAGGGGCACCGAATACATATGCGTCAAACAAATTATTAGATTTGTGTGAGGGCTTGGATACTGCCCGGGAGGCAAAACCGAAGAGGGTGGTTTTCTTAAGAGGTCACTACTCGAGCCTTTCGCCTAAAGGTCTAACTCACATGGCAGTGGAGCAATGTCAGGGGATGTAGTACAATGGTGGTCGGTGACCAACAATAGGTTCATACGCCTTTTGTTTCCTCAGGATCCTACAGCTTATCTGCACCACTGGTTTGGAATCACCGTTTTCCAACTACCCTAGGTGGATCGTCTGTATTCACCAACCCGGTTAAAGCGCAGGACATTCGCTTTCCATCCTCTTAACTTTGTAAACAACACCGCCGCGAGAAGGCGGTCAGTACGACTTCCGCGGTAATGGCTGTATACGCATGGCCTTGTTAGAGCATTTCGAGAGGGAGAGTTGATTCTCCCCATTTTCGGTCATACCAGGGCATTATTTTAAAGACATATCAGAGGGATAGTAAAGAAAATAAAAGACAATTCAAATCTCCAAGCATTAGCATAGAACACAGTTGGTAAGATGTGGATACAGAGAAATATTATAAATTAAATTTCGTGGCCGAAAACCACATTTAATTTTATTCGTAAGTGCGATTAATCGTAACCCAAACAGTTTAATGACAACGTTACCATATGCAGTATTGACAAACAGATTCGCATTGAAATCGTGAGCCGATCAATGTTAGACCACCACTGAAGACCTGGAAGTAATGGACAGCCGTCTCACCCTAGTATGGGACTATACAGCAGTTGGCATCTACGATCCCACACACATGATTTGAACTCGGGATCTCCGGTCTCGTGAGCGAACGCTTGACACCTAGACCACTGAGCCGGGGTCCAACGGTGTTAATGTCTAACTTCAATCAATCCGCGATGTTGCTCGACCATCTATTGTTTTCGGTGGGTAACTGTCTCACATCTGATACGACTGACCTCTACTGGTCACGGCTTCTCACCAGAACCCCTTCTCGAAGCTAGCTACTAGTGAGCATATGACAATTTACAACTGCGCAACATCGTGGAGTGGTTGAAGTTAGACATTAACATCATTTAATAATGATCAGTGCCATGTTTGTTTAAACTTTAAATGATAATCGAACCCTAGTGATCAAGTTGCAATGTTGCCACTGGTCTAAGTGATCAATCAATGTAAATATCTCAGTCCTACAAGAGGTTAGTCGTGGCCAAAATAGCTCAATGATAACATTCCAGACTAGGAATCTTGGAAATGGAGGTTCGAATTCCATAGGGAGTATCTATTTCCCGAAGACTGTAGGTAAACCACTATGAGGATAGCCAAATAGAATGAAAAATAAGTCCAGGGTTTCCATCCGACTACCTCCAACCAACTAACATCAAAAAATGTTTGCGTTTCGTATGGAATAACAGATTCCATGAGCTTGTCTAGCTGATGTAAATATGTTCATAAGCAAGAAGGTATATATTCAAGGGTTCTTTCCGAGTGATAACAACCAAGAAATTTCAAGCCATTGAGCTTAGTCACTCATAATCTGAAAGATGTAGAATAAACTCAGCGCCAACAACTAATAAATCCAATGAATATTCAATAATATGATACCGTATCATGGCAATAGATTGTACTGTCGTTAAACTCCAATCATATTTGTTTAATTTCACGTTTTACACATAACTGTATAATTTCACCTCGTAAAAAAGACCTTGTTCACTGAGCACAGTTATACTATCTTTTAATATCAGTTCACTTTACGTATCAATAATTGAATATTCGCGAACAATAGTGACTCAGCTACATTAATTCCGGGGATTCATTACATGAACATAAGCACACACTATTCTTTTATATATATATCACAACTTACTTTAAGAAGACCTATAAAAGGTACAAAGTTTACACGTTGTAATCCATTCTTGTATAAATCTAGAACAAACAAAAGTATTCAATGTACAGCTAGGAAATTAGAAAATGTCGTTTTTCTATGTTGACACTTACCAGTAAAAAAAACTGAACACATTTATAATCCTTGTAACACTGAAGAAAAATATGAAACTATAAATAAGCCCCCAAATGCCCTGGTACGGCCGAGAGTGGGGAGAGTCCGCTCTCCCTCTCCAAATGCTCTCACATGGCCACGTGAATACAATCACCACCACGGAAGTCCTACTCACTGCCTTCTCGTGGCATTACTGTTGTTTACAAATTCAGAGGACGAAAAGCGAATGTCCGGCGCTTTAACCGGGTTGGTGGACACGGTGAGTCCACCTAGAGGAGTTGGAAAACCCTGATTCCAAACCAATGGTGCACATGGGTTCCAGGATCCTGAAGGAACAAATGGCATATGAACCAATAGTTGGTCACAGGCTACTATCGGACTGCATCTCCTCACGATGCTTCACTGCCTTGTGGATTAGATCTTTAGGTCGAAGGCTCGAGGTGTGGCTCCCTAAGAAAACCACCTGCTTCAGTCTGGGCACTCGAGAAGTATCCCAGCCCTCACACAAATCAAATGAGATTTGTGTGGCGCATATATATCTGGTGCCTCATTGTACCAATATTTATGTGTTTAAATAAATAAATAAATTATAAGTGAGTAGATCAGAATTGTCAACTTTCGATGATATTCATCGCAGATGTTTTTCTAGAAATCATAATCTTTTCAACGACTGATATCCTACTAGAATGTTCATCTATTGACATAGTCAAGTGCTTATATTTTCATCAAGGTAACTTATTTAGAATTATATGATATGTATAAATCAGCTTTTTAAGTGAATCATAACACTTAGTCAATATTTACTGAATATTGTAGACTTAGAAAAGTTTATTTAATGTGTATAGGTGCTTGATATGCGAATACCTGAGATACTACAGTGATTTATGCTCCCAAATGCCCTTCTACGGCTGAGAGAGGAAAGGGCCCGCCACTTCTCGAAATGCTCTCACGCGGCCATGAGTATACAGCCACTACCAGGGAAGTCCTACTCACTGCCTTCTCGTGGCATTACTGTTGTTTACAAATTCAGAGGACGAAAAGCGAATGTCCGGCGCTTTAACCGGGTTGGTGGACACGGTGAGTCCACCTAGAGGAGTTGGAAAACCCTGATTCCAAACCAATGGTGCACATGGGTTCCAGGATCCTGAAGGAACAAATGGCATATGAACCAATAGTTGGTCACAGGCTACTATCGGACTGCATCTCCTCACGATGCTTCACTGCCTTGTGGATTAGATCTTTAGGTCGAAGGCTCGAGGTGTGGCTCCCTAAGAAAACCACCTGCTTCAATCTGGGCACCCGGGCAGTATCATAGCCCTGACACAATTTAATGAAATGACATTTTTTTGTGTGGCGCATATATGTCTGGTGCCCCCTTGTACCAATATTGATGTGTTCAAATAAAATAAACTGTGATTTATATTCAGTAAAAAATTACTCAGTTTACAAATTATAACTAACATATATTTATTTAAACACGTAAACATTGATACAAGAAGGCACTGAGTACATATGCGCCACACAAATCATCCGATATATATGAGGGCCTAGATGCCCAAAGCGACATATAACTGATTAAAAGGGATATAATGTTTTTGGAGTGTTCATCAACACATTTTTGTTAGAAGACATTTCTCTTATTTATTGTTCAGGAGATTATAGTTCAAGTGGTACGTATTACCTGTCCAGTCTATCCAGTGAGCACAGAGATCATATTCTGTATCAGAAAAATCATTCAAATGTTCGTAATCAGAAATACATAAGAGGATTTTAATTCACAACAACAACAAAGTATCGTAAATTGATTGAATAAAATGTCTTTTTGTTGTTGTTGATGATGATCTAATAAGAATAACAAACAATAATAAAAGGCATTAGAAACTAACCATCAGGACAACGATTCGATGTAGCAACAACGACAGCGCCAAGATTAAAGAAATTCTCAAATAATCGTTTTAATATCATTGTATCTGCAATATCTGTGACCTAATTTACATTTTTTTTAAAAAAAACAAGAAAACAGAAAACTTTTAACAAGTTTTTATTCAATAATTTTCTCAACCTAAAAAGAAATGGAAGAAAATTAAATATTTGATTGCCGCAAAAACCTACTAAAGTTTATGCGGACCGATTTTGTCACTATGAGAGCTTTTAATGCCTAAATCAATATGTTAGTTATGATTTTTGATTGGAATGATACATTTTTCGGCTGTTTTTGTGAGCAATTTTATGACATGGTCGGAAAGGTCAATCGAAGCTCAAAGAAATGCTGAGAATTGTAAAACAAAGACATTTCAGTGATCTTGATAAATTTCACTTGTGAATAACTTCTATTCGTAACACCATGTTTTGTAATTGACTAAACGATTGATGAAGTAGTGAAACTTCATCATTTGAGATGGCTGGGACACGTATTGCGTATGCCCGAAATCGCAGCACAGATACAGAAGGCTCGTCTAGCTCTCGCCAACTTGCGTCATTTATGGCGTAGGCGAGATATCCGTCTAGCAACCAAAGGACGGGTTTACTGTGCAGCAGTTCGTTGCGTCCTACTTTATGGCAGTGAAACATGGCCGATGAGAGTAGAGGATATTCGTAGGCTACTAGTATTCGATCATAGGTGTCTTCGAAGCATTGCTCGTATATCCTGGGACCACCGGGTATGTAATGCAGTTGTTAGGAAACAGGTACTAGGTAAGGATGGCAAATCAATTGATGAAGTAGTGAAACTTAATCAGTTGAGATGGCTGGGACACGTATTACGTATGCGCAACCAACCATCGACTGCCCCGACGTGCAATGTTTTATGGTGTAGGAGTAGGTTGGAAGAAAGCTAGAGGCGGCCAGACCAAAACGTGGCACCAATCCATGAAGTCACTGACAATTGGACTGAACCATGCTGGGAGGTGTAGACTACCTGGTTGGGATTCGCGAGATGATAGCAATCAATGGTTAGAGACCCTGAATGACATGGCTCAAAATCGTTAGCAATGGCGAAGGTGTATCCACTCTTTGTGTTCTGCCAAATTCTAATCTTCTGAATTCTTCATGTCTGTATCTTTTTTCTCTTTCCAAATTTATTTCATTGAATTATACTCCTTTAATAGCATCATCAAACTCTAATCTTTCACATAATGCTTATACTCTTACTACTTCTACCACTATGGGATAGGAATCGACAATTACATCTCTGTGCTGTGGTATGGCAACTAGAACTGATGTACGTACGTACGAAGTTCTACGTTGTGACTGACCGACTGACTTGACTAAATGTAATTGAGAGCGATATATGACAACAACCATTTTTACCAGTCATAAATCTAAACATGTGAAATACAGTTCGAGATGAACGAATCACATCGATAGGTGAGAAGATATATATGACTTCATATTTAGAAGAAAACAGAATGAATAATAATTTAATATCGAAAAAGAAGCAAACCTGAAATTCATCGAAGCATAACAATTTGTATTCATCAATGATACTTTTCGCTACTGGAGGAATAGGATCAAATGATTTTTTGTTTCTTGGAGCAGATGAACGAACAGCATGTAGCCCTTAAGAGAGAGATATATCAAACAAAAAGTAGGAAAACATGATAGATGATAACATTTACTTGTGATATGTTTTGTACTAATTTTAAAGTGTAAACAGGACTTTTTCAACTATAAATACACCGTAATAAATTAGTTGAATGGTGTAGCATGTTCCAGTTTTATTTAAATATTTGTTTGGTTTACCTATATACTAATTATAGATTTATGTACTCAACTTTGAACTGTACTTGTGCTGTGTGAAGGCTAGCGATTATATATGGTTGCTCAATACAATAAAGACGGAGTGGAGTTCAAATTTGTGACCTAATAGCTGAAAGATAAGTACTTTAACTACCTCTTTGTTTCAGTTTTACGAACCTCCATATTGAAAATAGATCATAGATATGAATACAGTGGTCTTGAGTGCTGTTAGAGGTATGAGGGCAGTTATCACTTCCCGGTTGCCCACACCGTGGAAGGGTTCTTATAGAGGTACCTGAAAAGGAAATTGGATTAGAAGTGGTCTTAATGACCTGAGAGCGTGACCGCAGTGCCCAAGGGACAACTGCTTAAGGTCGGTCACACACGACCTTTTTGTGTTAGCTCCGTTCTTCAAAGGACCTTACCGCCGGAGACGGATATCCGTGGGATAAGACAAGGTGTGCATTTTTAGGGTCAACCTTTTTTAACCCCATCCCTCCTTGTGGGAGGGCAGCATCGCTGTTATGTTGGTTGTCTGAGGGAAACATCTTACTGCTGTAACACCTCTGTACAATCAGAAGTACAATTTCGCCCTTGAACCTTGGGTCTGCTCCTTTTAGTCTCACCGCTCTTCAATTAACCTATATGGCATGGTAGGACCTTGAAGGACGATTGTTCCAGCCAGCATAGCTCGATTGGTTCATCATGATAGGCAAGTCCGACCACCACGTCAAGGTAGCAGCAGTGGTCGGGAGATCACAGATATATTATACTACTTAACGATTAATGACTGACAGTTATATCAAAAGTAAACTTACTTTACAGATGATGAATTCAGTGTTATAAGGTATGAGATATCTAGATACTTCATCAATATAAACATCTAATTTGCTAACAATAAGCTGTAGATCCTAGTCTAGTTCAGACAACAAGGTGATATTATTAGTTGTAGTAAAAGAAATGTGCAATGTACGTTAGTGAGTGAAGTGACAATAAATAATAGTTTACGACTATAACACAGAATTTGATGTTTAAATAAAAGAATATATTTAATTTTGTGTAGTGAAGGTGTTTATGGAAAATAGGACAAACAACGAAGTTCAAAAAAAATTTAATTTAATTTTGTTTGCAAATTACTCAATAAATGAAGGACCTAGCCGAGATATAGATATCTTATTTATCTACCGTCGGTAGTTCCCAACACATATCGTCAGCAGTGACCAGTGGAGTTCTACCAAGTCTGTTGTAGAGATAATAACTCACTGAAGACAATTGGTGCACGGTTGTTCAAAATCGTGGATTGGTTGAAGTTAGACATTAACACCGTTGGATGCCGGCCAGCTCAGTGGTCTATCGGTTAAAAGCTCTGGCGCGAGAATGGTAGGTCCTGGGTTCGAATCTCGCGAGTGCAGGATCGTGGATGCGTACTGCTGAGGAGTCCCACAATAGGACGAAACGGCCGTAAAGCAGTGCTTCCAGGTTTTTCATGGTGGTCTAGCTTCAATTGAATAATGACTTCAACTATGCAAATAAATATTCTCCAAGAAGATTTGTAGAAGTCACCAAATCATAAAAATAAACGAAAACGGAGCAGTGCTTTGACACGTGACTTAGTAATTGAAAGTCAAGTTCGTCGGTCACCGGGCTATCAATTCTTATATGAATAGCACAGGAGAGATTACATTATTTTAACAATTTTCGCCACTAAATTTAAGTTATCAAAGTAGAATGTATAATGATAAACTATTTTTGAACAGGTAATAAGCGGTCTAACATACTGAAAATTAGTTTCAACAATCCTTACCTATTGTTAAAGCTATTTTACAGTATACTATAAAATTATCATTCTCATATATTAATGGAACATGAGGTAGGTATATGAGGACATTTGATTTGATAAACACGGAAACAAGAAATTTTGGCGAGACTATAATCTATGGACGAACCAATCAGGTATCAGTCAGTAGCGACAAGTTAAAACATGATGTCAACATCAACTTTTTCTATGTAAATGATTGTATTGAGCAGTTTTACCGCTGACAAATAAGTGCTTCTAAAAAACCCCCCCAACAACTGATGATCACTACCATAGATGCTTCGGGAAATTTTGAAGTTAATCTTTTCCGTAAGTATCTCGTTATAGTATAAGACCAATTCCTGAATTCCATTCAACGATGAAAAGAATTAATCTTTTTAAAAGGTACGATTTTTTACAAGTTTACCGAATTGTAAAACGCAGCAATCGCGTTACGTTGAATATTTACGAGGATAACATAGACATACATTCACTATTTTACACATGATCTCAGTATAATCCAAACTGAAGAACAGTGGACTGGCTCAACTTCAACGTTTACAAAGTGATTCAAACGATGAGGAACAAAATTAGGAGAACGTCTCACATCTGATATCTTTGAAAACATCGGTTTCAAACACAAAGGTACCTCGAATTTGCTAAATCATAGATAATGACCATTTCATGGTGTTTAGCGTTTTAAAAATCAACTGTGAGTCTATGTTATTTTTCCTAACGAGTGTATCAGTACAACTCATAAGAAATAGCAGGAAAAGTTAAAGTTAAGAATGATGTATAATGATAAGAATTTATCAGTCCCCTTGCTGAATAATCAATCCTCGAAGACTAGTACTGCAAGCAGTGTCCCTGTTCGTTGTTTTTTTAAGAGAATAAATAAACACAAAAGTCTGATAAAAATGACGCACTATACGCCTTTGGAAGTCTTTTGTCTTTAAATAAACAATTAGATCTTTAGTAATTATATCACCAATGATTATTACCTGCAAAGATATACTTCGAGTTTTAAAAACAGTATTATTAACAAAGAAACAATGCAGAAGTTCTAACACACTGACCAACGTAACAACTTACTTCCATGAACTTTATACATGAATGAGTGGAAATGAGTTCTCCACTTGCAATCGAGGCTACAGCACTCATAAAACATATCCATTAACATAGTCTTCCCGCAACCTTTGAAAAATTTACTCCTTTCTAATACTAAACTAACCCACAGAACCGTATAGATAAATACCTCTAGGAACACTTTGACTATTAAGCACCTATCATACATTAGGTATATAAGAGATAAACTTACTGATAATAATCGACTTCTGTTATAGTATGAGTTTAACTCCTTACAAAGTTCATCGAGTTGTTTGACAATCGAAAATTGAAAATCGTCATGCCTAAGTTTCCCTTCTTTAACATGTCTACAATATATAGATGAAGTTGTTCGTCCATCAGCATACTGTCTCAAAGGAATGAAATAACTTTTTTGAATGGCGAATAAAACATTGATAGTATAGCGTTTACTCAACATTAGGCAGGAAGTGTAATTATGCAACTATGGTCTCTTTATATCTTACAGTTCCAAAAACCCTGAAAATGAGGAAAGCAGGAACTAAATCTTCAACGTTTGACCAAACTTTCAAACAGATTATTTTCTCAGTTCCATGTCTGAAGCTCTGACAGTAGATTTTACATACATTGAGGTTAGAGTTTTGTCTCGATCATGCCAGGAACCTGAAAAAAAAACAGACTTTGATAGAATGTAGACTGATAAAACATCAGTTGAAAGATGCTTCAGAACTCCTGAACCTGAAGCCGATATCAATCCCACTTTTTAGGAGATCAAAAAATTTAGAATCATTAAAACATGAATTTAACTGGCAGGTTGCTGTAAAAGTAAATATGAATCACTTTACAACTGTTCCCATGATTAAACCACCGATGCCTTCAGGTAGGGACGTAGGTACACTTAACGAGCGAAAAACCTTAATAAATTATGATGAAATACCGTCCAAAATCCACAAGAATATGTCAAAATTTCTCTTGGAGTCCTGCAAAGTCGCTTAGACCACCTCAGCTGGCAGCGAATTCCAATGTTTGATAACTCGTAAAGAGTAGAACGTCTGCCTACATTATATTCTATGTTGTCTCGAATGTCTGTGAATTCTCCTAAATTGTGTTGGGAATGGGCGTCAGCGAGTATTTTAGGCTATGCCCAGGAGTGCTTAAGATGCTGTAGGTCATTGAAAGGTCACCTCTGAGACACTTACACTTTAGTGGGTGAAGAACCGGTGATTTGAGGCGCACCTCATAAAGCTTGAATTCTGATTCCTCGAACTGATTTTGTGGCTCGTCTTTGGATGCATTTCGGTGTATTTCTAGACTTCTGGAGTGGAGACATATTTTCGTACGAAAACTCCATAAATTTTAAGGATATTGTAAAAGGTGTTACCAGTCGATAACCTGAAGGTTCATTGTGTTAGACTCCTCTGGGAAATTGGTGTGAAGTGGACCAGCTTCGAAATGTTTGAGACCGCGTCTTGGTTTAGAGAGAAAACTTGGAATTGGACTATCAAGTTTGAATTCCTCTTTGTCATCTGAAGGGCGACTGCGAACGTTAGATGTATGTCCTCAGCAAGAAGGGGAAAATCTGAAAGTCTATTAAAGTGATTGGGTTATTACTTCATACTTTAGATGGCTATATTGATGCGACTAATGGATGAGAATCACAAAACCTCCGTGTGCTATATCTTGTCATACGTCATGAAACCTGAAGTCAGCCAATTCGCACCGCTTGGCACTTCATAAGTACGGGTTTCACGGCACCATAAGAAGCATAAGTTTTTTTATTTTTACCCATTAGGGGCAATTACATCACGCTTTTTATCGTCAACTGTCACAGAAAAAAGTCTTGCGAAATTGTATGATAGCAACGCAAGGTTATTTTCATGAAATGAGAAATAAACTGAAAAAGCATCAGAGAAGCGAAAGTTCGAAGCAATAATTTTTTATTATTGCTATGTAGGTGCACTGTTCAGTGTGAATGAACATTACCGTAAGTCTTATTTTATGTTGTCAGTTGTTGACGAAAAAAATTGCAATTTAATATTGTTGTAAACCTTGGCTTTTGTTATGTTTCAGAGCGCACAGGACGGCCTTTTTGACTTTGGATAGCAACACTCAAAATCCAATTTTCGAAAACCCTTTTTTTTACTTTAACTACAGATATAAGCGCTCTTTATTCATGCATTTACTTTCTCTTACGTGTGCTACACAGATATATATTAGGCAAATATTGAGAGCATGTTTGGTTTCCTATGGAGTTGACGACAAGGATACATTCTCAATAAACAAAGCATTATATTTTAGCTGAAACATTTTTGGCAGATCTTCGTCAGTGACAGTGGAACTTCGCACTTACTACGAAAACGTGTTAAAAACATAAGTTACAAACCATCTTGTAAACTGTGACCTCGTTTCCTGTGAGTAAAAGTCCTTAACTATACATCATTTTTCAAATCCAGTCCACTTATAATGCAATACCATCCAAAACCCTCAAGAATATGACAATACGCGCGCTTTTCGGACGGTAAGTTTATTCCTAACGTGATTTGCATTTCTCAAAATTTGCTGTGTTCTGACGCAACAAAAGTACCATTTCCGATCTAAAGAATCTATTCTGAGCTATACGTTCGGTAGATTACTTTTCTTTTTGAGTTTCACTCAACTTAATAGTTAACTGTGGTTTTGCCTCAGCTCACTATCGGTTTTTTAGTTTTCACGTAAAGACTAGTTTTTAGCTTATTGTTAACCGTTTTTATCCACTTTTGCCAGTTTTTGTGTACTGTGTTTTTTAACGGTCCTAGACTTACTGCTTGTATTTATAAGACAGTCTATATCATTAGCCATGAGAAATTCATGCAAAAGACCTGGTTGCCGTTTCGCTGTTACATCTGGCATGCAATTTGACAACTGCAAAGGTTGGTTCCACGAAGCGTGTACAGTTCTAACAGCAACAGCCTATAGCAGACTCAGCAAGTCTGATAGTAGGTGGGTATGTGTTACGTGCAACACTGATACTGTAGTTATGCTGGGTACCATCATTACCCTACTAACAGGTCTGAGGGACAAGTCTAAAAACTTGGTAAATGACAGTAACACGATGGGTAACAAAACAGGAACTCACAGGGCAAACAAAAAAAGGGATATCGATAGGTCGGCTATCGACAGTGCAGGTAAAAGCACGAGTGATGACGTACTGAAACTCAGCACCATCTTAAAATCGACGGTGATCGACTCCCTCAGTAAACTTGGGTCCACCAGGGAAGAGTCCTTGAATGAAACAGTGGTTCCCAAAAACCCTGTGGGTGGTTGGACACGCGTTAACAGGAGTAAAAAGGACCAAGCGTTACAGCCGAAGCTGAACATCCCAAGTACCGTGGAATGTCTTTATTTCGCAACGACAGGAAAATTGGAATGGGGGGGCGGGGTAGCATTATACATACCGTCATGCCTGGAGGCGCACCAACTTCACAACCAAGAGTTTCTCAATCTTGATGAATCAGTATGGTGCTCAGTAAGATTGTCTACCACCTCGAGGTGTCTAGTTGGGGTCATCTACAGGAAGCCCACTGTCGACATCGAGTATGACAATCGTTTGCTGGAAGGATTAACCCGCTCTACGCGTCTTGGATTCTCTCATATCCTGATTCTAGAGGACTTCAATCTTCCTAGGATCAACTTCGCGGGACATACCTACATTGGAGGTGACAACTCTACTGAAGCTCGGTTCTTCAACCTCATCGATGATCTTGGATTATTCGAAAATGTGAAGTCGGCAACTCGTTGGAGAAACAGTCAGACGCCGTCGCGCTTAGACTGGGTATTCACAAATGAAGAATTCCTAGTCGATGACCCCTCAATCCTGGCTCCCCTGGGGAAAAGTGATCACGTCGTCCTATCCTTCAGTTTTGTCAGCAAAACGGAGCTAAGATATTCCACTAACAACATATGCTGGAATTTCAAACGGTTGAATGTGTTAGCTTTACAGGGCTATCTACAACAGGTGGATTGGGATGTTCGCCCTCAACTTGAAGTGGATGCTCATTGGGATTTTTTACTGCACATGATCTTATGTGCTTCTAAGCATTCAGTTCCTCAAATGGTCCCAAAAAGCTACAAACAACCTCCAATCATCAAGAACCGCACTCGTCATTTGCTAAGCCGCAAAAGGCACTTTTGGGCCGAATATAAACGAACCGACAATAACGACGCATACAGGCAATATAAACGCATAAGGAACATATGTTCAAAGGCAATAAGAGAAGACAGGCTTCGGTTTCACACCAAGCTTATCGATAAATTCGTCTCCAATCCGAAAAGCTTATTCAGTTACGCAGCTTCTCTTCGACAAGGCAAAACTGGAGTTTCCCAACTGCTAGGTCCTAATGGCCCGACCAATAACGACGGTGATGCCGCTAACCTTTTGGCTGAACAATACTCCCAGACATTCCAGCTGACCCACACCAACTATACTGACGAAAGCTTCACCTGCACCTGTACAGGACTTTCCGAAGTGGACCTGAGTGCTGACCTGGTGCTCCTTAAACTGCAGCACCTAAGAAAAGACACTTCTCCAGGTCCGGATATGGTTCATTCTACTATATTGAGGGAAGCAGCTTCAATCCTGGCGACACCACTTAGCGTGATGTTTGCACACTCGCTAAGCAGAGGCAAACTACCGGAAATATGGAAGCTGGCTCACATCACACCAATTTTCAAAGGAGGTCGACGCAGTGAACCCTCAAGCTACCGACCAGTGGCCCTTCTCTCCATACCTTCCAAAATTATGGAATCCCTAATATACGACGGTATACAAGAATACTTATCATCCTTAAAGTTCTTCTCACCTCAACAGCATGGTTTCAGAAAAGGTCATTCTTGTATGACCAACCTGCT